>NW_010525870.1:0-2746 GCF_000687285.1 Phaethon lepturus | reverse complement strand
AGCTGCCCCAAACTGGACAAAGCGATATTCCATACCATGCAAAATCATGCTCAGTATATAAACTGGGGGAGTTGACTGGGCAGGAGCCGTGGCTCAGGAACTAACTGGGCATCGGTCAGTGGGTGGTGAGCTGTGTATCACTTGTTTTGTATTTTCTTTTATTATTTTTATTAACATTATTAGTATTCTTTTTTTTTTCCCCTGTCCTATTAAACTGTCTTTATCTTAACCCACAAGTTCTACCTTTTTTTTTTTCTGATTCTCTCCCCCATCCCACTGGGGGGCGGGAGGGTGAGTGAATGGCTGTGTGGTTATCTACCTGCCAGGTTAAACCACAACAAAGATAAACTGCAAATTTTCAGCTGATATTTAAAAAAAGAGAATATATATGGGAATATATATTCTATATCTATCTATATATGATAATTGCACAGATCTAATAAGCATAGATCAATTACTCTTTGCATTCCTCTAGCTCTCCTTTTTCTTTCTTTCAGTGAGACCAACTCAAGAAATTGGTAGAAACCTAAAATGTGGAGTTATAAATTTATTTTTATCTAAAAATTAAATGTTCTGCCTTTGTTCTATGATTACGATGATAAAAATTATCCATGTTGAGAAGAGGTTTTCTTGGTTCGTAAGAGATCAAAGAACACACAGTTCTCTCCAACGTGCCATTTAGCAAGGTCCCGACCACAAAATTTAAAAGGTCCAAAACAATATTGCTTGAATCATGCTATATTTCTGCACATTGTGGTCTACAATACTAGTGTGCGGGGAGGAAATGTTGGCTTGTGGAGAGTGATTTTGGAGGATGTCCTGGTTTCAGCCAGGGTAGAGTTAATTTTCTTCACAGAAGCTAGTGTGAGGCTATGTTTTGGATTTGGGATGAGAAACTGTTGATAACATGCTGATGTTTTGAGCTGTTGCTAAGTAGTCAAGGACAGTCCAGCTTCTCATGCTGGCCTGCTAGCAAGAAGGCTGGGGGTGCACGGGAAGCTGTGAGGGGCACCGGCCGGGACAGCTGACCCAAACTGGCCAAAGGGATATTCCCTACCATACGACGTCATGCTCAGTATATAAAGCTGGGACGAAGAATAAGGAAGGGGTGGAGGGACGTTCGGAGTGATGGCGTCTGTCTTCCCAAGAAACCACTACACATGATGGAGCCCTGCTTCCCTGGAGATGGCTGAACACCTGCCTGCCCATGGGGAGTAGTGAATGAATTCCTTGTTTTGCTTTGCTTGCGTGTGCGGCTTTTGCTTTACTTATTAAACTGTCTTTATCTCAACCCATGACTTTTCTCACTTTTACTCTTCTGATTCTGTCCCCCGTCCCACCGTGGGGGAGTGAGCGAGTGGCTGCGTGGTGCTTAGTTGCCGACTGGGGCTAAACCACAACAGAGGAAGACAAAAGAATGCTAATTTATTATTTATTTGGAGAACAGAGCCCTGCCCAAAGAGTAAATCTAAACTGCCCAAGTGAGTGTCAGATTGACTGTGCCTCTACAGTTTTCCAATATGCTACACAGTAACAAAAACATGAATTTATAAGCAGCTACATAAAATCAGTGCCCGTTTTTGGACAACAGAAGCAAATGAAGCTTCTACCTTCATTTCTTTATTTGCGAAACAAGGACATTAGAAGTTACCTACTTTTTGCAGTATATTTCCCAAAGGAAAAAGTGAAAAATAACAGCATTCTCTATATTCAAACTTCTATTTACGATAACATTATGTAATAACAGACTCAGCCATATGACAGGGAAAATATAATCATAAAAAGCTCCAAGCTTAATTGCAATCCACTTTTGATCAAAAAGACTGAAAAGCATGCATCAAGAAAAGCCATAAATTTTAGGATGAATTAAGATTTTAGATGGCTCATGCTCTTTCCAGTGTAAATTAGGAATACATCTGAAACAAATAATAAACAAGTGCTACTGATTTGTAGGTCAGTAACGCAAAGTACATTTAAGAGCTTCCAGCCAAAGCAGAAATATCACCAACATTTCCTGTAACACAAGTGTGTGTGCATATTACATTACCTGGATGTCTAAATAGTTTGATACCTTGCAGTTTACAACATATATCACACAAAAGGATTCACTAGATATTGTCTTAGTTACTAAAAATTATCTCTATAGTTCTCGAGAGTTCTATTTCATTAGAAAGTTTGTCTGGCTATGCAACTCCCCCTATCACTTATTTGGTTTCTGCACTCCAATATTTAAATAACACATAACAGGATCCACATAGAACAAAAGTTTACTTCTTGTACCGTATGGCCATATAGGCCATCTAGGCCAAGAAACTAAGTAGCCATGGGGAAAGAAGAGAAATCCTCACATGGATAAAAAAGCATCCAAGAAGATGGGAAACAAAAAAAGTTTTGATTTCACAGTGGAGAGGCCACCATTGGATTCCTCAGGGAATTTATGCTGGAACTCATATTGTTGAATGTATTCCAAATGACCTGGAAAGGGGACTGAACAGTGAGATTACAGTCTGTGGATGTGTTATTTAAATCTGACTGTAAAGAACAACAGAAGGTCCTTATGAGACTAGGTGAGTGGGCATTTAAAATACGCAATGATATTTAACATAGATACAGGTAAAGTGATGCATGTGTGAAATAACAATCCTAAATTCACATATAAAATGATGGCCTGTGCGTCATCCATAATTGTCTATGAGTGAAACCTTGGGAAACAATGTACTCCTCATAATCCATGAGGAAGCAGTCA
>NW_010525869.1:0-320 GCF_000687285.1 Phaethon lepturus | reverse complement strand
CAGCCGCCGCGAGCACCGCTTCCATTCCCATACACCCCCTTTGGTCCATGAATACTTTTCCTGGCCCTCCATTCTGTGCGCAGAATCATCGTCCTCTTCCCCCACCAGTTACAAACCGCCCAAAAAATCCGCCCGGTTTGGGGCCGGGGGCCACATCCTCCTCCCCAGCCCCCCTGCCTGCCCCGGCTGCAGCGCGGGTACCGCTCCTCAGCATCTTTCGGCATCTCCCGTTCCTTCCCCAGGCCCAGCAACGATTTACCATCTCCCCGTCTCCCCTTCCCGCCGCGACTGGATCGCGGGGGGGCTCTTATTAATAGCAC
>NW_010525868.1:0-1409 GCF_000687285.1 Phaethon lepturus | reverse complement strand
CGCATGCCCTCTTCTCGTTCTAGAGTCTTCTCGAATCTTCCTCGGCATGCCCCCAGGATGACCCCAAACTTTATGCATGCACTTTACAGTTTTTCTTTACACAATACTATGCGGTCAGTGGTCAAACTGGTTTGAGCTGATATACCAGCAAAGTAGTTTAACTTTCTCCTGTAAAATACCCCTTTTTATGGTGCAGGAGAAATCCATAAAAGTACAGAAGATTGCACTTCATCACACGAATCAGATGAACATATTTCACAGAGCCAAATGCTGACATTTTTCACACAGCTGGACCTACCACTTAACCCAATGAATTTCTGTATGAATTTCAGTACAGTCCATGAATCTATTTGTTTATTGTATATTTATTTTAATAATCTGGTTGACCTTGTACTTTCTAAGCTTTGAATATAATCTCTTTGATTTTCTGAAAAGCTAAGCTTGATATAGACAAATTATGAAGCTTGGTAGTATTCAGTGCTGTCTTAATTTTGCTGTATATAATGGTTCTATTCTTCACTGTTCATGATTTATGAAAGTCAGTACATACACATGCCAGGAAAACCTTTCTAGCACCCCACACAATCACGTATTTTGTATATGTATTGACGTACATTATTGTGATCCTCTCAGAAATAGTTTGGGGAAATACAAGAATATTAATATGATGTAGCATCAGTCGCATGATGTGTAGAGGGGACCCTCCCTTTGAACATCCAGCCCAGCACCAGCAGTCAGGGTGCTCAGCACCGGCAGTCAGGGTGCCAGGAGGAGCTGTGCTTCAGCACCAATCACTTCTGAGGCAGCTCGAACTCCTTCATATGTTGCCAATATCTCCTTTTCAGTTGGAGTATAGCGGGACTCAGATCCCCTATATCCTCGACGCCAAAACCCTAGAGGTTGACCTCGGGTCTCTCCTGGTGCCTTCTGCCAGAGACTCCAGGTAGGGCCATTCTCCCCAGCTGCTGTGTAGAGCACGTTTTTAACATCTTGTCCTGCCCAGCAGGGACCCTGGCATGGATGGCCCTAGGCAGCACCAGAGTTTCTCTTCCAGATTAGTCCCAAGGACATGGTATCAGAGAACATGAGATGGCCATAGTGCTGTGCTTTAAATACATATGTTCACATCCTGCCTGCTTGGAAGTATGACAGAGAAGCCAATTTTTGAGACTTACACTCAGAGCATTAGACCTCACTGAGCTGTGACAATTCAAAGACCAACATTTGGACCACGTAATTATTACTGCAACTTTCTATTTTATATCAGCACACAGCAGTCTAAATGTAGTAGAAGACACTCAGTTCAGAACAGGGACAGACTGGTACGCTTTTAAGCAATCCATTACTGTACATGGCTGTCTTGATTTCAGATGGGATCAAGTTAATTTTCTTCATAGAAGCTAGTATGA
>NW_010525867.1:4670-7062 GCF_000687285.1 Phaethon lepturus | reverse complement strand
GCCATCCCGGCTGGTGGAGGGGCTTAAAAAAGGAGAAGCGCAGAAACCCGGGCCGTGGGGGTGCGTTCCCCCTTGCAAAGGGAGGTCTGCGCGCTGCGGCTTCACCCGCGGCGTCTGGCTTTGGGGGCTCTTGTTGCACACCCAAAGGCGCGTAGGCTAGCAGAAGATGTTACGAAGCGTGACACCCGGTGCCGTGACGTTCTCATCCTGATTTAATCTAGTCTAAAATAAATGATTTCCTGTACGCTTCAGTTCTGCACGTGCTTCTCTCCCATCTCGCTCTTTCTCAGCCTCTCTCATAGGTGAACACCTTGCTTTAAAGTGATTTTTTTTTTCTTAGTTGTTCATTAAAACAAGTAGCCATTTCTGTTCCGGGCGTGGGGGCTGCCGTGAAGTCCAGCCGCTGCCTCCAGCTTCACCATGTTCTTCCATTCCTTCATCTTGCATTAATTAATAGAATATATTAATTACACAGTGGCCAAGCGCTCTTTCACTCTCTCGCCTGTTTCCCCTTACCGTGAACAGAAGCAAGGCGCAGGTGGCTCAGCACCTCTCGGGAGCACGCAGGTATCCCCAGACACCGCAGTGAGACCTAGACCAGCCAAGGCGCCGTCTGCAGAGAACTAGAGGTGACCAAGCGGCAGAAAACACGCTGCGTTTCGCCGTGCGCGTGGGATGCCTTTTGCATTTGGCCTGTTCTGGACACGGTGTTCGTTAATTATGCCTGGAAACCTTTCTGACGAATTTCTCGCTAAAAAGGCCCAACTGAAGGGGACGATCGTGGTCAGGAGAGGCAGGATGCAAGAGCTGCTCCTGGCTGCGGCGTGGTGTCACGGTGACCGGGATGGGCTGAGAGTCGGAGCGTGACACACGTCGCAGGAAGAAGCTGTTTGGTAAGAAAACTGTTTTAATCAGGTCAACTGATAGAGTTGAAGCCCCCCAAGCAGGGCTTGTCTGCTCTGCTGATGACATGAGCGAGTCCCAAAGCAACCACCTCCTCCTGCCCACGGCGGCCACGGTCGGCGGTGGCACGAGCACAGCATCCTTGGGGCAGGGGATGCTCTTGACGGCGTGGCACCACGCTGTCATCCCCCGGGGCTGGGGAGAGGCTGGCATGGGTTACAATAAATAAATAAGCAGATCAGTAAATAAGTTGTGAGGTAGAAATGCTCTGAAGTGAGTTCCCCTCACTACAAGAAGGACGTTGAGGTGCTGGAGCGTGTCCAGAGAAGGGCAACGGAGCTGGGGAGGGGTCTGGAGCACAAGTCTGATGGGGAGCGGCTGAGGGAGCTGGGGGTGTTCAGTCTGGAGAAGAGGAGGCTGAGGGGAGCCCTCATCGCTCTCTACAGCTACCTGAAAGGGGGTTGTGGTGAGGTGGGGGTTGGTCTCTTCTCCCAAGTAACCAGCGATAGGACGAGAGGAAATGGCCTCAAGTTGTGCTGGGGAGGTTTAGATTGGATATTAGGGAAAATTTCTTTAGTGAAAGAGTGGTCAGGAACAGGAACAGTTGGAACAGGCTGCCCAGGGAGGTGGTGGAGTCACCGTCACTGAAGGTGTTCAAAAAACATGACGTGGTACTTGGGGACATGGTTGAGTGGGCATGGTGGTGTTGGGTTGATGGTTGGACTTGAGGATCTTAAAGGTCTTTTCCAACCTTAATGATTCTGTGATTAAGAGCGAGATGTGAAGAGCTTAATGAGCATGTTAAAAATGAGGTATTGCTACTGTTTATTTGTGGCAGTGAGGTTGGGTAACCTTTTGGGAAACTCTCAGGATGATTAAGGGTTTAAACAAAGCCGGGTGGAGGGGGCTGTCCTAAAGCTTTCCTTTAACCCAGCTCCGGCTTGTATGCAGTGAAGGGCTGCCTGGATGAAACATCTGGAAGACGTGCGATGCCAGCAATCAGGTTTATAAATCTAGTCATTTTCTTCTACCTTTTAGATCTGCAAGTCTATAAATTATTTGCTTTGAGCAACAGGGCTCAGACATAAATCTTGGGTCCCATTTCCTTTACACTTAACACTTTGCTTACACTTAACACTGAAAAAGGGTCAGAAAGGAGAGAAAAGGGACGCTGGGCTCACCGCTCATCAAGCACTTGGTCGGTGCAGCACTCAGTAAAGACTAGTTTAAAGCTCTGGATCAGGTTCTGTGGTTTTTCCAAGGAAAAAAAAAAATATCACAGGGAGTTAATTGTGTGTCCGAGTGTAGGGAAGGTTAAGATTCCAATGGTGCGGAATGGTTGTACTCAGACACTGCAGTCTCTTCTCTCCCAGCTGTTACCTGGGGTGAGGTTTTTCACTTCTACAGAAGGACAGACTGGCCGCTCACTTCAGGGGGACCTGGACTGATCCTCGCTCATCGAACGGGAGGAGCTGCAGCTTGCTGCGGC
>NW_010525867.1:369-4639 GCF_000687285.1 Phaethon lepturus | reverse complement strand
GCGTGCGGAGGTGCTGCTCCCGGGAGCCACGCCGTGGCCCCGAGCATCCTCGCCTGGAGTCACCGAATCGGAACTGCTTTTGCCCTAATTTTGAAATAGAAACAATATAAACACGTGTCCTCCCACAAAAAAAAAAAAAAAAAAGACAAAAAGCAAGAAATCCTAACATTTCTCAGAGTAACTTCTCTCTTCTTGAGATTATGATCACTGTAGTATCATGCCTAATTCTTTTTTTTTTCCCTATATGCTCCTCTAATGCCTAGAAAACCACAAAGGTAGGCTAGAGCCTGTTGTGGGTACATTGCATTAAAATATCTAATTAACCCTCATAATTCTGTGTATTTCTTCTGCAGAAGAGAGGATTGAAGAGGCATGCCACGAGTCTGGGGCGGGGGGGAAGCTGTAAAGCCAGGATTTATCAAGTTCCTGTGGATCTATGCACAGCTGCTGCCCCACACCACCATCACAATGCATTTAAATGCTGAAAAACCTCTTTTCTTCAGAGCACGGCCCTCTCATCTAATATGAATTGCAGCTACAGCCTGGCTAGCCCTTGTGCTGGGTCGTCATCATTCAGCTGGGGAAATCATGCTCCTCAATTAATGCCTACGTTTAATAAGCCTGCCCGTGAAGAAGCCAAGAGTCTGCTGCGTGTCCTGACCTGCAGCCCAAGAAAATTGGGATTCTTGGGTGGCTTGCTGCTCGTGCAATGCATCACGCCGCAAGCCTGGCTAGCAGGTTTTGAGTGGGCAGAGAAGAGGCAGTTTGGGGGTAACAAAGGCATAATAAGTGCAATAAAAACCTGAGACAGATTTGATTAGCTGGCCACCCTCCGTCCTGGCCCCGGTGGAGCAGAGAGAGCAGCGAGAGCGGCTGCAGGTCCGGTGCGGATTGCCAGGGCAGGGAAGGCATGGGAGCTGTACCGGGAAGGCTGCGGGAGAAGAGGGAAAATTGATATTAAAATTAATGCTGAACAGGCTGGGAGGGAGGATGGAGTCAATTATTAATGTGCGCTTGAGGAAAAGGTTAAAGGAGACCGCGGAGCTCTGAAGTCTGCTGTGAAGTGACTTTTGTGCTGCTCAGTAAAACTCCTCCTCGGCATTTGCCAGTGAGACCAAGCAAAACAGCGTTGGGAATGCGAGAGAGAATTAAATGGATGTGATTTACTGAGGGAGACCTGACTGCTCCGGCGCCGTGGGGGTGTGGGGGTGATGGGGAGCGGCGGGGGGTGCCCGGGGCAGCTTCGCCCTGGGCACGGGGGAACATCTCACTACTGCTCAGAGGCAGGTTTCAAACTTGTATTCAAATTTTCCCTATGCTGGCGACTAAAACGTTGCGCTGACACATCACCGAGTGAAATTCGGGAGCGATCAGCTTTTTTTCTGATACAGCTTCCCTGATGTGAAGGCTGGGAAATGTGAAATGCCCACAGGTCACGTTGTGGACTTTGTTCCTCCACTGCTGTGGGATTGTTCTTCACTGTATATTTTACTAACTAAAATTTAATTTTAAAGGTTTTATGCCTCTGTAGCAGCAAAAAAGGGTAGGTCCAGAGTAAATGTCCTCTGTGCACTAGCTCTGCACAAGCTACAGACCAGATCTGCAGCGACAGGGAGCAAAACGAGGCTTCTCCAGGGAAACGATTTCCGTACGGCTGCTTGCAGGGGACCAGGAGGTACTTCTGAAGACGCACGCTGCGCAGCGGGGCCGCACCGCTGAATTAGCCGCAGGCGAGTGGCAGCGGCTGTCCCCGGGTGATCTTCAGCCCTGCCTTGGAGCAGGCACCGCCAGGGCTCTGGGGACTGGCGTCCGTGAGGCTGCTTTGCCACGTTTGCTCAAAATGTTGTTAGATATCCCTGAGCTCCCCAAGACTTCCTTGGGAACCTGTCCAAGAGTTTCCTGACGCTGGAATTACTTTTTTTATTAAATGAAAAAAGTGCTTTGTTCCCTTCCTTAAATTAAGCTGGCAGACCTGCGTGTTTGGTGGCTCTGCTTGCGATACAGAGCAGAGGCTGTGTGCGTGTTTACAGGATTTCCCCAGATCTTTTCTTTCTTTCACACAGAAATGGGTAAAGCACTGTTTAAACACACGCGTTATTCAGACCGCTCGGTGAGCGCTAGCTGCGCTCTGCCCGTGGGCAGCTGGTTACTCGTAAAATGGTTTTGAAGTTTTTTTGCTGGTTTAAATACAGACCAAACAAGCAGGTAGCAAGCTGCAGCTCTGCTCCTCAAAGCAAAACCTGGCGGTTTTGTGACCTGCTCTCCAGCTCCATCTGCCTGGTCCCCCCAGAGAAGATGGTCTCTGCCCTCAAACTGGGGATGCTGGCTGTTGGGAGGGCTCCTGCAGCCCAGGCTGGAAACGAGGGCTGGTTTATTTTAAGAACATCGGTCTGGTGGGATGTACCTACACCCATCCTAGATGGAGGCAGGACAGCTGAACAGATGTTCTCCCAGTGTCCTTTCCGCCCTCCTTAATGCCATTCTCCCGTACAGCGATATATCCATATATATTCTAGTTTGGTTCAGAAGCGTTCCTCGATGTGCAGCAGCAGTGGTTTGAAACGCCCTTGTCGACATTTCTGTGTGTTTTAATTGACTCAGGAGATGTAGGACACAGAGTAAATGGCAGGTTTTAAATAATTAAAGTACTGCTAATCCTCAAGAAATGTCAGAAAGCCCCTAAGAGATGCCACATGAGATCCTCTTTCTTCTGAATCGGCTAATTAAGGGGATCCTTTTCACTGAAAATAAATAAGCCTGTGAGGCTGTCAGCTACAGCACGCTCACCGTGGGGAAAAGCAGGACTGTTGGGAGATTAACACCTCTCACCGACACGCGGTCTTTTGATTTGACAGGCAAAAATATTTAGATATAAATCCTAAGACTATTTTGCAGCAACGTGAGTGATGAGCAGGGCAGCTCGCAGCTGAAAGCGCAGGCGGTGCGAGCCGGGATGGACGCGAGGAGGTCTCCGAAGCCGCTGGCGACCTGCGGGTGAGTGCAGAGCGAGGAGGGGGGACTGCAGCCAGCGCTGCCGGCGGCGGGTCGGGAGGCTCTCTGCGAAATGAGTGATGGAACGTAAAACGAGCTCGTAAAACGAGCCTGCAGGCTGTCAGGGTGGAGCCCCCAGGTTTGTACGGCATAGGTGAAACATATGGGCTTGGTGGGATGTAAATCTCTTTTACCTGTGCCTCATCCATCACCGTGCCCGCTTCCTTCCACGTTCTTCAGAAGCTGCCTCTGTTTAGTGGCAATGTCAAAAAACGTCGTGGGGTTTTGCATGTTAGGTTCTGGCAATCACGGCTGTAACGTGAGCTGAGAAAGTGGGCTGGGAGCTAACACGTGGAGAATTTTACAGCCTGCGGAATTATGGCTCTAAGGCGTTTTACTAAATAAAAAACAAGCGGTTGGAGAAAAATACATTCCTTTTGAGATTAGTTTTTCATTGACAGAAACAAAAGGCGTTGCTAGCAGAAATTTGATGACTGTTCTGCCTCGGAGTTCGCAGAAGCGAGTAGATGCCAGGGAGAAGCAGATTGCATCTTTCCCTCAGGATAGCTTGGGGGGGGAATCTAGATCGTGCCAGACGAGCCGATCAGGAAAACACGCTTCTCTGAAGACTGGAATATGGTAAAGAGTATCCGGAGCCTTGCACATCCGCAGCGAGCCCCTAACGCTGGGCTCTCCCCTCCCCTGGCGCGCGCAGGACCCACGGCTTCGGGTTCTCGGGAGCCCGTCGCAGCTCTCGCCGGGAGCTCGCACGAGAAGCTGGTCTCCGTCGGTCGGACTCCCTCGTCACTGTTCCTTGGGAAGTTGCTGAGTCCTCTCATCTGACACATGGGTGGCTATTTTGGCATCAGCGACATCTCCTTTCTAAAGAAAGGAATGAAAATGTTATTTTTGGACCTGTTCCCCCTGTTTTGGTGAAAGATGCTCTCGCGTCACGGTGCTATAACTGGAACCCGGATCTGCTCCATACGCTCAATCCATCGACATTTTGTTTGCAGTTAAAATTCCCTTCAAGCCCTGCTGGTCCCCCTGCGTGCCCGTGGGGAGAAATAGGCTGCGGGAGGGCGGACCTGCCGTAGCAGAGCCCAGGACAAAATGCATCCTAGTGATGGGAGACAAAACGCCTGGTCAAGCAGAAGGGCAGGAAACAAGGGACACCGCCGCGCCCCGCGTGCTTCTCCCTCTGCCCTTTGAAGAGAGGGCGACGGCAAATCTTGGCAGTATCTCTTGGGCAACCCCAGCGCCCGCTGTACACGAGACA
>NW_010525867.1:0-248 GCF_000687285.1 Phaethon lepturus | reverse complement strand
GCTGGGGGGTGGTGCGGCCCGCAGCTCAGCGGGTCCTTGGGGCTCTCCATCCTTCCCGCTGCCCGATAGCCGGCTCCTGCCGGAGAGCTGCAAATAGGTGAACCTGAGGAAGAAAGGAGATGGGGGTTTTTCCCCTCCCTGCTTCTCTCACGCAGGGTTTAAAATCCTTCTGGCAGAAACTCACAGCACGGTTTGCTAGATCTTCATAACGGGAGACATGAAGATGCTAGAGCCTGTTTAACCCTTCC
>NW_010525866.1:1807-2057 GCF_000687285.1 Phaethon lepturus | reverse complement strand
AGGCATCCAGGACCTGCGAGATGCATGGCGACACGGAGGAAGGAGCTGAGAAGCATCTGTCCTCGGCAAAGAGAAAACCCCAGCCCGTGGAGAGGATGGCTGCGAGGCCTGTTGCGGTCCAGGCATCCAGGACCTGCGAGATGCATGGCGACACGGAGGAAGGAGCTGAGAAGCATCTGTCCTCGGCAAAGAGAAAACCCCAGCCCGTGGAGAGGATGGCTGCGAGGCCTGTTGCGGTCCCCGCGGGCCC
>NW_010525866.1:622-1743 GCF_000687285.1 Phaethon lepturus | reverse complement strand
CACTGGGGCAGCTGCGTGCACAGCAGCTCTTCTGCAAAGGACGCAGTCGGCACGCTGGGCCGGCGGCTCGGATGCTGCTCCCACCCCCCCTCCAATTCCCCACAGTGCCAATAAAGTCCTGAGAGACCCGTGCTGGCTCTGAGCGAGCGTCTCGGCTTTCCTGGGCAGAGACCCTCACGGGAGGGAAGGTCCCGGGCGCAGCTCGGCATCCCCAGGTGCCGCAAGGCTGAGCTGGCTCGCTTCGGCTGTGCCCCTGGCAGAGACCTGCTCCGCTCCACGGGCCCGGCCCCGGCCAGCACATTCGCCATGCTCCTTCAGAAGGCTCAGCATGTGTTTACTACTGATTTGTAAGGCAGCAAATTTTATGAACTGGAGTTTCATTAAGCAGGAAGAGGTCAGGGCTCCCCACGACGCAGCTGCAAGGCGCGGGGCGGCCGGGATCGATCCCTGTCGGCTGGGCCGGGAGCCCCGGCCACATTAATAACCTGCAGCGGGGGCTCCCAGTGCGGAGGGGAGAGACTAATTAACGACAGCCGGCTCCAGGAAACTTCGCTCAGTTCTCCACTTTGCAGCTTGTACTGGAATCAGTACATCCACCAACAGGGATCCCCGTTAGAGGGGGTGAGGGGAGCCCATCAAAAAGCAACGCACTGGGCACAGGCAAACCAACAATTTGAACCGTGTGCCGTAAGGTCACACACTGGTCTTCTGCCACGCATCTAGCATCTGCATTTATTTGCATTATTTTTGTCGGAACATATGGGATGGGACCTCACTAAAATGGCTTGTTTTTCCTTTTCCTCAGGCTTTATTCATTTGTATTCTGGATTATATATTATATCTAGAGTTAGAAAACAGAGACTTGACTATGGCCTAATTCAGAAGAATTAGCTTCTGGTAAGACTGACACGTTCAACAGCTGCCAAAATGACATCAGCCTTTAAAAGGAAAGTCTTCACATTTTTTATTGTTAAAAAATGAGTAGAGTTAATAACTGGAATGGAAGCATTTAATGGGTGCACAGAGTAATTTCTTGATTAGACTGCAAATTGGGCCTGAAGCAATGCAGTTCTCAGCCTAAATACTCAGCTGGAGCTGAGGCGCTGGGCAGAGACCGGCAG
>NW_010525866.1:0-361 GCF_000687285.1 Phaethon lepturus | reverse complement strand
TGGGTCTTCAGCCTGGCTTGGCCTCGGTTAAGTCTCTGACCTAGAGAAAGCTTCGTACGCTCTGGTGTTTAGCCTGACTCTGATTCTCTCTCTGAGCAGACTACCACAGCTAATCTATTTTGAACAAAGCTAGAAATGAAAGGATAATCAGGTTATCCTAAATGACAGCTGCAACATCTGTATTTTCTGGTACACTGGGCATATTTGATGTACAGGATATTGTAATGGGGCTGAAAAACTTGTCAATGATATTTCTTTTGTCCCTTTCTCAAAGGACCCGTGGTTAGCTCTCCAAAAGAATATTAATTGGTGCAAAATGTGGGAAACGGCATTTTTATGCGACAATATTTGTTGTTTGCTC
>NW_010525865.1:8469-8685 GCF_000687285.1 Phaethon lepturus | reverse complement strand
AGCTGGCTGGGGAGGGCCATGAGGGTTGGGGCTGGGGGTACCAGCAGTACTTCAGCTTCCAGCCTTTAACATGGCAATCCCTGCAAGGGCTGAGTCCTCCCCATGTGAATTTGAGGTGCCTGTGCTGACCACTTTGGGGTCTCTCTTGGGACCACCACGTCCGGAGTACGCCTGCTGCTCCCTTTGCCGTGCCCACGTCTCACGGCGGGGGACCCG
>NW_010525865.1:1317-8339 GCF_000687285.1 Phaethon lepturus | reverse complement strand
CTGCTGAATTTCAATTTGGGGTTGAAATTGGTGGCGGTTTAGTGCCCCCGGATCCAGTCTGCTCTGCGGTGGTTTGGAAAATGCCCGATGAAACCAGAAGCGATCAGTCACGATCAGCTTTTATCGTTATAAAATACTGAGGGAGGTTTGTTTTTCTTTTTTTTAGTTTGGGTTTATGGCTCCCACCAAATGTAGCTTCTGGGCGAAGCCACCAGCTGGCTTCACAACATCGTGTGAGCGAATCTGTTACAAGCTTGTCATGTTGTGTGCCTATTTAGCGCAGCGAATTTGTTGGTAACTCAAGAAATAATTGGCTTCTCAGCAATTAAGAAGCTGGAGCTGCTCCTCGGGCTCTTTCTGCTCTCTTTTTCCTGGTTGTGAGTTATTGATTTTGCTGGAGTTGCTGTTGCCTCAGAATAGCGTGAGATCAGAACTGGTTCCTTGGCTTTTTACAGCCTTGGGTAACAACCAATTCCTTCAGCTTAATGATGTCCCTTGGGCTTAATTATTCTTCCTCGCATCCAAAACATAGCACAGCACACTCTGTTGGCAAGGGAAGTGGGGAGCGTCAGCGTGCTTGCCGCTTTGACGGCGTGTGGAGCCGCCGGCTGTTGCGATGGGCAGACGATGGCGCATCCATTCCCTTCCCTCGTGGGAGAGGGAAGCAGCGGGTGCTGGGATGAGGGACACCCTAATTTCAAGTCCTCACTTCTTCTCTTGCAGCCATGTTACCTCCGAGACTGGGAAATGCAGGTCCATTTTAAAATCCACGGGCAAGGCAAGAAAAATCTGAACGGAGATGGCTTTGCCATCTGGTACACCAAAGATCGCATGCAGCCAGGTAAAGTGCTGGCGGTAGCTGCCAGGGTGGAGGCCGTGCCTCGAGGGGAAGCTGTCGGGCTGCTCGTGCCACCTTCTTCCTGGGCTGTAGGCTCCCTCGGGGGAATGGCAGCGGGGAATTGCAGCGTTTTGGGGCCCTTAAGGCTGTTTTTCTTTTGCCCTGGTGGGCGAAGAGGGAGTAACGACCGTGCGCGAGGCTGCCTCTGAGCCTCGGCACCCTGGGTTGGGGGCTTATGGGGGCCTTATGGAGTCAGACTGGGAGTAGATGGCTTTGGGATTATTTTGCCCTGATCTTGAGACGGGCAGTGTAACGGGAAAGTGTGGGGCCTCCCGTGCTGGGGGTCAGCTCCTCAAAAAACAGGCTGCGGAGGAAGCTCGATCCTTGACCAGCAAAGGGTAGAGGATTTAATCTGGCCCTCTGACTTCCCTGCCTGGAGGGTCTGTGTACTCGATTAACCGCTCAAGGCTGCGTGGAGCTCTGTAGTGCTCAGCTCTGCCTCTGGGCTTTGAAGAGGGGACACAACTCCGTCCTACAGAAGCAGGTGGAAGCTGGGGACGAAAGATCCCTCCCTGCTGATCCCCCATCGCAGCGTCCAACCTGGGTCTCCCTGCCACAGCGTGCCCTGACCCTGTACACCCTCCCAGCTTGACTTGTGCGTGGGTTTTGACACAGTTATGTGACTTGAGGGTAAATCTGCCCCTGTGTAGTCTGGAGAGCTCTTGCCTCTTTTCATTTTGTTCTCTGTATCAGGTAAAGATGGGTAACGCCTGCCTGGCCTTGCTGCCTTTATTCAGAGCCTCTCCTTCCTTCTAGGACCTGTCTTTGGAAGCAAGGATAACTTCCTGGGCCTGGGAGTGTTTGTGGACACCTACCCGAACGAGGAGAAGCAGCAGGAGGTGAGCTGCAAAGGATAAACGGGACCGTGCTGCTTGCCAGCTGCCTGCAGAGTGTGGCATGGGCAGCACCAAGGTTATGGCTTGTGTCGCTGTGAACGCAGCTCTTTATTGGCGTGGTGCGATCTTTTTTTTTTTTTTTTTGAGCTCTTAAATCAAAGATCAGGTATAACTCTGCTTCTTTTCCACTGCCTCTCGTCGCCATGCTTGGTTTTTTCTTCCTAGTGAGGCAATAACTTCAGAGACATGAAAAACTGCAGGGTAGTTTTATGGTCATCTTTACCCAGGGAAAAAGCTTTTGGGGCAGGAAGAAACCAGCTGATGACACCACCTCTGTGTCGTGAGCTCTGTTTTTTGGAAGCTGCCAGCAAATAGTGCTTGAGGTGAAGCTGTACGAAGAGCATGGTCTTTGTAGACCGTGAGTAGAGCAGTGCCCCAGCTGCCAGCCCAGGCCTGCCTGCGACGAGGCTGTTTCATGGCAGCTAGTGGGCAGGAGGCTTTCTGTGCTCGAAGGGATGCAGTGTGACTTCTCTCCGTCTCTTTGAAAGATTCCTGTCTAAAGATGTCTGTGTTCCTGATGCGTCTGTTGTTTGTTCGGGGTTTATTGGTGTCTGTTCCTGTGGAGAAGGGAGTACAGGGGCAGTTAAAAGCCGGCCCTTCCCACTCTGATGCAGGAATCGGTTTCATCACTACAAAACCAAAGCTGGCCCCTTTCTTAATTCCAGCTTTTCCTAAAAAATAGGCGGTTTTACCCCAAGACCTTGGTGTGAACCACACCGTCCTGCAGGACCCCCTTCATCCGGGGAGAGAGACAAAAGGGCGCAGTTGGGGTGTGCCCTGACCTCGGAGCTGCCGAGCAAATGTTGAGCAACTACTGGCTTTTCGTTCAAACATCCAGAGCAGCTGACTCTGGCGCAGAGGTGGACTTTGCGCTCGCAAAAGCCTTTCCGAGCTGCCTGGTGCCACCTTACTGGCAGCATTCGGGAATTAACGTGGTGTTGGATGGATCCCGTTGATTTGCGGGGTGGCAGCTCTGCTTTTCTGGGGTAAAGGGATGCACAACAGGTCTTATTTAAAAGAAATAATGGGTGGGTGTCTGGCTTCCCAGCGCAGTCTGCAACCGGAGGGGGTTTCTTTCCTCCCATCAAGCACCGAGGAAGGGAAGCGATGGAGAAATGCTGATCGGCCAGTTGCTGTAACGGCATGTGGGTTATGGGCTGGTTTCTCTCGCATTTAAAAGGCCAAAAAGAAGCATCTTATTCTCGAGGGAAGTCGGGCAGGTTAGTTGTGGGTCCCTGGGGAGCTGTCGCAGCCGAGGAGTCCTCCGTTGGGGAGCTGGCTTTTGTGCCAGTGAGCTGCTGTGTGGTGAGGAGGAGAAATGCCGCACGTGGCAATGCTTGATGTGGCTTTTGCCCACCAGCGCTGTTTCCTAGCCATGTGTCCCGGGATTCAGCACCTAACACCTAAACCCGTCTCTGCTTTAGTCTTCGCTAAGCCGATAATGCGCTGAGCTCTCTAGGAAGGAAGTTTCCAGGTTGCAGGTTAATACTAAACTCGGGTCTGTGACCGTCTTGCTTCTGTGCTCTTTCTTGCTTTGCAATAATCCTGGACTGGCAGGCTCAGAAGAGGAGGTACAGCCCAGGAAATCAGGTACTTGCTCTTGCTGACCTACCCATTCCCAAGTTGTCTGGTTTCACCTTGGCTCACAGTCGAGGAATTCCCTCCTCCGAGCTCCAGAAATCCCTGTGTGAGCTGGAGGAGACTGCATGGAAACCGGCTGTCCTTCATCCCAGCCATCCGGGAGCTGAGGCTGAGCCCGAGGAAGGCCAGGGGCTGGAGTGGGATCATGCTGTTGTCTTGTTGAGGCAGATTCTTGGGGGGCGAAGGAGTTTGGGGTCCGTAGAGCTTGTCGCGGCTCTTGACCCTGGCAATGCACCGGGATTCACGGGCAGCAGGTAGAGCCGAGCCGTGGCTGGCAGGGTGAGAGCAGAAACTAACCCCCAGCCTTGCCCCCCTCGCAGCGCGTCTTCCCATACATCTCAGCCATGGTGAACAACGGTTCTCTCACCTATGACCACGACCGGGACGGGCGACCGACGGAGCTGGGGGGCTGCACGGCCATGGTGCGCAACCTCAACCACGACACCTTCCTTGTGATCCGCTACGTGAAGAGGAGACTGACGGTGAGTGCCACCATCCAGGGCGGAGCGGGCAGCGGGGCCATGGCGGGGGCTAAGGCAGCTGCTTCTTTCTCAGGTGTTGATCGATATCGACGGTAAACACGAGTGGAGAGACTGCATTGATGTGCCGGGCGTGCGCTTGCCCCGCGGGTACTACTTTGGGACCTCTTCTGTCACCGGCGACCTGTCAGGTACTTCCCTGGGGTCCCCAGCCTTGTTTCCCAAGCTGCTCTGGCAGCTCCTGCGCAGCTTTGGGTGTCTGGAGGTGCAGCTCGGTTACCCGGTGGGGCTTACAGAAGCAAATGAGGACCTTTCCGTGCTTTAAACACCCTTGAGCTGTGAGTGGGAGCCTTCTTTTCTTACCTTGCAGCAACTTAAAAGCCCAGTCTGTGCACGTCGCTCCCCTGAGCGCTTTGTCTAGGCAGCGCTTCCCACTTCCTTAAGCTCGGCCGCAGCCCGACCTCAGCCAGCCTCTCTTAACGACATGGTGGCGAAGCGGCTGTATCAGCTCAGCCGGAGGGTCTGTCTTCAAAACATGTGCCTTGGGAGGAGTAAAAACAAGCTGAGCACTAAAACAAATCTCCTCCTGTACTCTCCTGCCTGGGTTAGCTCCGAGGGCAGCGCTGGCAGGAACTGGCTTTGCTGCAAACGCCCCAGCCAAGCCACGGTGCTTGCTCCTGTTCTCTGGGACATGCCTGACTGTGTTTCACGTTGGATTTCGTAGCCCGAGAGCTGTCACCTGCCTGTTACTGAGGGAGGGACCAGCCAGGCACACGTCGAAACGGTGGTGCTACGTGGGCTGATGTAGATTGGGTTTTGCAGAGAGCTAAAGCCCTCTGCCTTCCCCCACATAACGCTTCTCTCCCGGCACTGGCTGAGGTGCCGTGAGGCCTGACGTTACCCCGCTGTGCCTCTTTCGGCGGGTTTTAAGCCCGATTTGAGTTACTCCTCTACAAAAGCGCATTGATGGCCAGTGTCTGGGCCCATTGTTGGCTCCAACAAAAGTTCCTTTTCTCTCTCAGATCTCTGCCCAGTGCCCGGCGAGCTGGCAGGCTGGTGTGGAGCGCTCGCCTTGTCCCACTAATAACTGCCATCATGAGCGAAGGAAGTAGGGCCACGTGAGGCCGACGCTAACGCGTTCCCTCCGGGTGGCCGAGAGGTTTTGAGTCAGATGATCTCCTGGTCTGAGCAGTTGGTTTGCAGTTTAAGTAGCTTAAAGGTTGCTGTTGGCGGAGGGCCCTGAGCTGGGGCGCAGCTCTTGGCCTGGCGTAGATCCTGTCCTGCGGAGGTGAGTTTTCCCCCCTGGGGAGGAGAGAACCAGCGCCTTTTACCCCAAGCAATAACACCCCATGGCGTTGCCTGCGGCACGTGAATCCCCTGGCCAGAGCCGTATTTGTTGGCAATGCCTCAGGGCACGTTTCTGCTCTGCTTCCAGACAACCACGACATCATTTCGCTGAAGCTTTACCAGCTGACGGTGGAGCGGACGCCAGAGGAGGAGAAACGGGACAGAGAGGTGTATCTGCCGGTCGTGGACAATCTGAAGCTGCCAGGAAGTGAGTAGGAGCCACCGGCCTCACGCAGGGGATGCTGGGACCAGCAGGGATTTGGGGGGACCCGCAGGGTCGTGGAGCTGTGATGCTTGTGGAGCAGAAACCACGTCATCTCGCCAGCAAACCAGCCGAGCTCCAGCTGGAATTGGGACTCCGTGCCCTGTTCCTCCCACCAACAGTTGTTCTCGCCCGCTGTGTGATGCAACTGGTGTCACAGCCCGTTGCCGTTCGGCGTGGGCGTAGCGGGCAGCAGTGCTCACCGTCGGAGAAGTGCTGCCTTCCTGGAGGATCCCAGCCTGCCAGGCTAAGTGTGTCTGTTCCGCTTTGATCATGCTGTGACCAAAATGGGCTGTGCTGGCCTACTGGGAGCTCACGGAGGTTTGAACCTCAACGATGTCATCTCTGCTCCAGAAATCCCACCGCAAACGTGTCCACGAGCACCTCGTGTGCCCTGAGGTCTCGTGGCTGTAGCCTTTACTTTGGGCTGGGCCTGAAAGCTTTGGCAAGCCAAACCCTGGGGTGGTGTGAGCCTGGCAGGGTGTGCGTGGGGCTACCGGTGTGTCGGTGTTGGGGTTGTTAAACCCCCCAGTGCTGGCAAATTGCAGCTGGGTTTTGGGGAGCTGGGGGCTCACGGGCTGTTTTTCTTCCTCTCTCATGCAGTGGAGGCACCGCTGGAGCCCATGAGCGGCCTGGCTCTCTTCTTAATTGTCTTCTTCTCCCTCGTTGCCATCGTTTTCGCCATCGTCATTGGAGTCATCATCTACAACAAGTGGCAGGAACAGAGCCGGAAACACTTCTATTGACTTGGGACTGCCCTCCCTGGGATGGCCTGTTGCTAGTTCTTGCTAGCCACGTCCTGACTCCCATCCGTCCCAGGCTGGCCAGAGTGTGATGGACTGACCCTCATGGCAGGGACCCTTGTGTCCCCCCCAAAAACCCCAGCGGGGACGGCCACCATTTCTTAATTGGGTTCCAGAACTCCCACGCTGCTCCCGGTGGGAGTGGGGGGATCCCCAGCACGGCGTGCAATGGACTGGGAGCCGAGCGCCGCGGGGATGGACCTGCTGTCCCACGAAGGAGCTTTGCTTCGCGAGTCATTTAGGAGGACGGGCTGTGCCGCAGCGTGCCAGCAACGCTGAGCCGTCTCTCTGCCCTATGGGGAGCCCGAACGCGGGCAGAAGCCACCACCTCGTCCGTGAAATCCCGGCGGAGAGGGATGCCAGCAAGCGACGCCTGGCCTAGCGCCTGCCTTCCTCACCAGATTCCTACGGTAACCCCTTGCAGCGTTACCGTAACCCTTGCCACCCCTCGTCTCGAGCAATTTCATTTCCAGGAGGGATTTTCCAAGCTGTTCATCCCGCTCCGGCTGCTTTCCATCTCCTGTCTTTGGAGACCGGGCTGCTTTTCTTTGTCCGTTGAATTCTCCCGCCATCGTGCAACCCCCCTCTGTCCCGCTAGTCGCCGAGGTTTGGTGTTTTGTGGCAGAGGACGCTGATGGTTTTTCCCGCTGGCGAGGCAGGTGGAGCTGGGAGCCTGCCTGGCTGCCGGGCTCGCCC
>NW_010525865.1:471-1228 GCF_000687285.1 Phaethon lepturus | reverse complement strand
CCAGCCAGTCCCCTCCGCGAAGCCCACCTGGGGCAGCCCCTCGCTGCAGACCCCTCCCCTGTTTTGGGGCGTAACCCTGGCTTCCCTGTTTTTCATAACTGTTTCTTGCCGCGTCTCGGGGTTCGGCGCCTCTCCCAGCTTCGTAGGGCCGCCGCCGAGCATGCCACCGCCTCCGCACGCCTCCCATCCCGGCGCGGCCTCCTGCACCGGTGCTGTTTGCATGTTGTGTCGTGGCTTCTGGCAGCTTCCCCCTCAGTGCTCGCTGCACCCCCGGGCCCCGAGGAGGAGGAGGAGGAGCAGCTGAGCCTCGTGGGGCGATTCCCCTGCCTCTCGGAGCCGGAGCTCTCGCTGCCTTTCGGGGAGTCGTAGTTTATTCCTACCTCAGTGACTGCTTTGGTCAGTGATTTCTCTGCGTTTCTCTTGCCGGTCGTCACAGCCGCCTTCGCCCCTGGGGACCTTGTTGGTCGCTCATAAGGTGATGGCGCGGAGGGCGCGGGGTCTCCGGGGGGGACCCAGGAGAGGGAGATATTAGGTCAGTTTGTCCCAGGGGAGTCCTAGCGCCTCTGGGGCCATCAAGATGGCAAATTTGCCACCCCGCCAGCCCCATCAGCGGCAAGCACCCTCCTCACCGGTGTCCTGGGGAGCTGTGTCCTCGCCCCGCTGCTTTCCAGGACCCTTACACCCCCGATGGAGCCCCGCGGGGGTCCCAGTGGTGCCCGAGAGGGGCACACACGTGTTGCCAGCGGATTTTGGGCAG
>NW_010525865.1:0-325 GCF_000687285.1 Phaethon lepturus | reverse complement strand
TTTTTTTTTTTTTGCCTAATAACCAGGAGCGAAACGTGCGCGTCTCTCCCTGGAGCTGTAACTGGTGTCTCGGAGTAAACATTGGTGTGTGTGTGTGACACAGCTGTGCTTTTTGTCACCGCGAATCCCCTGGATGCAGCATTTCCTCCCCAAACCGCTGCCGTCGAGCACCATAGCGAGTCGGGTGCCGTCGCGGTGCCGTGGGGCTGCCCAAAATGGAGTAGCTCCTTTGTTAGTCCCCCAGCCCATGGAGTTGAGGACGATGCTTTGACCGTCACTGGCTGTGGCTTTATTAAAGGGTTGACGTGGGTGGGTGACGTCCCCT
>NW_010525864.1:30107-34154 GCF_000687285.1 Phaethon lepturus | reverse complement strand
TCCAACCCAAACCATTCTATGATTCTAAGTTGTTTGAGAGCTGTCTGTGTGGCAAATGATTGATGCTTCAGAATCTGTCTCCTCTACATTTTTCTCAGTGGGGATGTGGATATTTTCCCTCTCCCAGTCAGCATTGTGATGGAACTTCTAGGAAATTTGTGTCTCTGGAAATCTCTACTGTTTGGCAATGTTTTTTTTTGTTTGGTTTTTTTTGTTTGGTTTTTTTGTACTGGTTACATGCTCTGTTATTCTAATTACCTGGAAGTACTGGCAACTATATAAGATTGGACTAAAACCAAATAAAACAATATCATATCATACTGGTTTTTGACAATAATACATATTGCTTGCATATAATATTTATCACTTTTAAGTAAAAAAAATTATATTTAACAATATGTTCAATGAAGGTGGTGTGGAGTTCTCAGCTGGTCTCAGTACATTTTGGGCCCTGAAATACAAAGTTAGCTCCATTTGTAGGGAGTGTAAAGTTCACTGGGAAGCATGAAGAGTAAAGAGCCATCAGAACATACAATGTGCTGTATGAAAGCACATTTCAAAAATATGCTTCAAAAAATTACGTGTGTAGAAAAGATCCATTTCAAGCCAGCTTGAGTTTTCTTATTCAGGTGCTGCAAGAACTGTTGGAGACCTGGGGCAGCAGCAGTGCTGTGAAACACTCTCCACCTGAGCAGCAGCAGTATATTAGCAAGGCCATCCTTATCTGCCTCTCCCACCTGAAGGAGCCTGAAATCGAGAGCTGCAGACAAGGTGAGGCAGTGGGAGAATCAGGGGTTAGGTTTGTTTAACAGAAGGTCTGACTGTGCGTAGAAGAACATCTTGTTTTGATCTATGGATAAAAGAAAATTGTCCCATCTTCATCTTGGCAAATGGGGTAGCCTGCTGGAATCCTCCTTTTCTTTAGCACTGATATATAATTCCACGTGCATACGTTCAAATTATGAAGTTGGAGAAGCGTGTCTTTGAACTAAGGTTCTTACCTGAACAGTGGTTAGGAACGCTTAAGTTTTGTCACAGGAAAACAAGGATTTTGACTCGGGGACTGGTTAGAGGAATGATGTGATTTGCCATTTGTAGGCTTACCGTTGGAGCACAAGTAAGGCTCCTAAAGGGGACTGGGGAAAGCACATCAGCATAAAAAAGCTGTTTGGTGCGTTCCTCAGTGTCATTCTGCTCCCCTCAGTGTGGGGTGAGTAGGGTTAGTGAGTTACCAGCAAGGACCTCCTATTCTGTATTTATACAGTGCGTAGCATGCTGGAGTCCTGCTCTAAAATTTCTGTTTCTGTTGCAATAAAAAAGAAAATTTCTGTCCATTGTCTAGAGTTACTTGTCTGTGTGGGTGGCTTCTGTTGGGGGAGAGGGTTAACTTACAAGACCTGTTCATCTGTTTCATTCTAGAATTAATTCTTCTTTAGGTGAATAAGTGACATGTTAGTAAATAACAGTACTGTAGTTTTTTAATCTGTTTTTTATCTGACAGCAGTTGAAAAGATAAGCTTTTCTGAGTTGAAGGAGGTCAGTCTGACAGCAGTAACCCTGCTTGGTAAAGCTGGCAGCCACCATTCTCTGTGGGCTGAGAAATACTGGTGTTATCTGCCTGTTTCAACTTACCTAGGTGGTGAGGGAAATTTCTTCCTCCATGGTTGTTGTACTGGTCAGAATTTGTAGCTCCCTCAAAACATGGCGTTTCACTTAAGTGGCTTTGAAGCACTCTAAAAACAAGCTAAAGATTGACTTGACTTACCATCGTTTTTTGTTTCAGTGAAAAACAAAATATTCCAAATTTAGAATATACGGTAATGTTTTGTTGACTTTGTACCCCATGAAAAAGCATGGGTTTATTATATTGGTGCTGAGGGGCAATACTGCCATTGCAGAAAGAGAAGTCACGGTTGCATGGGCCCTTCCTATCTTTCTTCCCATTACTGGGTGGTGAGTGGCTAAAGATGCCCTCTCAGGGAACTGCCATAAAGATGGATGTTTGTTTCTGTCATTGTTTCATGCACTGTTTGTTGTTTTTTTTTTTTTTTTTTCAGAGCTTCTCACAAGCATGATGGAGGGTGTGAAATGCCACTTGGACAGCAATCTGCCACAAATACGGCGCCTGGGAATGATTGTGGCAGAGAGCATTAGTTCGAAAATAAACACTGATGGGCCTGTCCTGAAGTTTCAGGTGAAGGTTGTAATGAAATCTATGTCTGGTGTGCAGGGCTTAGAGGAAATAAAAGCTTTAAACCAGCTGATGCAGGGTTTATAGCAAGTTCTAACACTGGAAATAAGGAGAGGCAGCAACACTTGCAAAAAGAGAGGACATCTGTTTACAAAAAACAATTTTATAGAAAATAACCAGGCGGCTGAGAGTGACCTTAAGAGCGTGATCTGATGACACAGTTCAGGGTAAACTGATGATAATAAAGGACTGCTAGAGGATTATCATATTGCATGAGAGAATCAGGATCTGACCCATGGAAGTTGAGAGGGAACTCCAAACGTAAACCAGTGGTGAACATTCAGTCCCTGACACGGTGGGAAGACCTGCTCTGAGTTGAGATTTTAAAGATTGACATGGGGATATATGTTCTGCTATTTCCAGTAGAGTTTATAATAATTATGTTATTAAATTGCATTAATTCTTTAAAAACCTGCATCATCCCTTATGTTGCATTGCCATTTATCAAATATTTTGAAGATTCTATACCTGATCAGGTACTACTGTTAAATATAGGGACAAAGATTACATATGGCACAGATTGGTCTACAGCATAATTACATTATTGCTGGCAGCACAGCGATTGAAACAAATGGGATTTGTGTGGGTTCATCTCCTCATGATTCGATCTTCATTTGCACGCAGTAGAAGGGTCAAACGTTGAATGGTGGGTATGTTTGTGATCAAATAGAGTGCGGTAACAGTTATTCTGAATGTCTAGTATGAAGACGATGATGAAGCAAGAGAATTGAAGTCACTTCTGGTGCAGACTCCACCTTTCTGTGTTGTCCCCAGCCTTCCAGATGATGAGTAAGATACTGCTACTGTTCATTTCCATGCTGTCTTTTTGCTCTTCTTCATATCTTTTTTGAGTTACACACTAGAACTGTATACAGTATTCAAGATGTAATACACATGCTTAAGCATTAATGCACCTTATTTTTACAGTGCAATGTAATGTGTTAAATTCATAATTCAAATGGTAGTATGTATTAAAATTTCTTGTTTGATAGCTGCACGTGGTGAAACTGTGCTGCAGTTTCTAGGGGGTCTTACGTGCCGCTGGGTAGAATCAAATGGGTCTTTTTGTTCACATCTGGGAAATACGGCATTTGGGCCATATGCCCCCAGCTCATTCATCAGGAACAAAAATCTAGCCTATGTGTCAGCCTAAAGACTGGTTCTTTGGTGCTTTTAACTTGCATAGCATCTGCTGAGGCTCTTTGAAGCACTTAATTTTATCAGCAGGTGAACAAAGCACATCATGTTATTAGCAAATGAAGCTGCCCAGCAATCCAGTGAAATACAGAAGATTTATTGCTCCTGTTTTAGGGGCATAACCAGCACAGTCAGCATTTGAGAAGCAGAGAGATGAAAGGACATGCTGAAGTCCACAGAAATAGGTACAGAGATAGAAAAAAATTTCTCAGTTATTGTATTCATTCCACTAGCAATGGTTAAAGATGTTTCTTCCCCCTTTGTTCAGTTTCATTCATGGCTTCAAATACAGTGCAGGCCAGTGTGATCTAGTTACCACAGATGAGTCTTTCCTGTAGCAGTCCTAGGTACAAGTTAGTGCAGGGGGAACCACAGCAAATTAGCTAGCTTAATTTTTGTTAATCCATTGCTTCTCTGTTAAGAGATTCTGCTTCTCTTCTCCCCTCATCCTGTTCTCCTTCCCATGACATTGTTTCTTGTGTAGGCCAAGCTAGGTGGTAATGTGCAGCAGAAGTAATTAGCTGCCATTCAGTTTAGGCAGCAAGGCTTGATGGTGTGGGTAGTTTCTTGCTTGTGAATAAGGACTGTTACTTTATTGG
>NW_010525864.1:19107-30076 GCF_000687285.1 Phaethon lepturus | reverse complement strand
GCAGGAATGAGAAAGCAGATGCCGCACTGCCGTTGGTATTGGAAAGTAACAAGAAATCACATACAGCGGCCCCTGTGATACCAGATGAGGAGTCGGATGCTGAGCTCGACAGGTCTGGGGCAAGAAACTAGTAGGAAAGGGAAACTAATGGCAGGTTTGTAAGAGCAGATGTGGGGAGAAGGGAGCTATTGGTAGCTGTGTTTCTTGGCGAATCTTGTGCTTTTGGACCTTCTTCAGCTGAGTGGTAATGGAGCAGAGTAGGACTTTGTGTAGGAAATGGCACGCAAGTATGTTAGTCAATGACTTGAGCAAAGCCTACGTTGTGTATAACCATCGTATTTATTCTGTTTGACTTAAATACATGTTTCCTGGAATTGTGGATATATCTACCCATTTTAATAGTGGACCTGCCTTATTCTGTCACTTTATCAATATATAAGGAAATCCCAAGAATCAGCTTCTAGTCTCTGGGTCACCTGACTCCTTCCTGCACTTGACCAGGAGATCCAGCTCCAGATCTGCTCACAGAACTGCTCTTTCACCAAGCTTCAGAGTAATTTCTAGAACTTCCTATGGAACCCTTTCAGGTTAGGCTTCATGTAGGAAGGATGATGTAAGAGCAACGGTGTTACAACAATGTTATGAGCTGGTTCTTTCCCTTTTGTGTGGATAGCTAGGGGAAGAAAGACCGTCTGTACCCCACATGCTAACTCTTACCTTTATTTCTTTTACAGTGATGATGACCTTATCCCTTATGACATGTCAGAGGATAAAGAACTAAAGACTAAGGCTCCTGTGTATATCCGAGACTGTATTGAAGGTAGGAGATTTTGGGATGATTCTTTATCTGTTTCATACTGATTTTGGGAGAGTGGTCTCTGTGTAGGTTTATTTTTTTCTGAGCTAATTTGAAGAAGCTGTAGGATTTCAGTAATTTGGGCTCAAATGTTGAACTGTAATTTCTGAGTAATTTCAATTTAGTTCCTAATGCCAGTCATGTGCTGGGTCAGTGATATCTGCCTATAACAAGACAAACTATTGGCAGAAGAAAGTTAGGGGTATACACTCAAGCACAACCATTCTGTTAATAGCTTTTGTTTGTCTTATTGATTACCTAAGTCCTGACAGGATCTGAAGATGTGGACAAATGGGAAGCTACAATCAAGGCTCTTGAGAGCTTGGTTCGAAAGAATCCAGCAGCAACAAGAGAGGTGAAGTACTATGAGCTAAGTTACCAGTGGGATGTAATATGGGATTATACCGTTGCCCTTGTGAGGAAACTAAATATGCCAACAGAGCAGCAGGCCAGTCTAACGTGTATGTGGCTTTAAAGCTTTCAACTTGGGAAGGGAAATAGAAGGAAGCAGTTGCTTTGGAGGTGAGGGAGCACAAAGAAACAAAGCAGCAGGCGAAGGTGCTGGCAACAGTATGGCATTTAGCAGCTCCAGTGCTGAAAATGAAATGCATTGCAAGTAGAGCTTGCCAGTGACATGAAGAAGCAGAGGAAACTCCGTGCTTTGTGCTGGGTGCAAAAAGCATTAGAAATGCAGTTTACAGAGCAGCCACAAATTCCACAGGCCAGTTGATTATGATTTTGGACTTAATTCATTTTTAATTGAAATTTAATTTAATTGTGGTTCACCAACAAAAAGGGCTATAAAATCAAATGGACTTCCCCTATTTGCTTGTACAAGCATAATGTCTTCCTGCGGGAGTGGTTGGATTGTACTGATCACGATGAAAAGCTCAGGTGAGATGAACTTGGGGCAAGGTCACTGGTGTGATGAGTGTTCACCACTTGTTAGTGAACACTTGAAGGTGGCAGAGATACAGGCCTCTGCCAGCTGAGAAGGGGAAGGGGTGTCGTCCAGTAAACAATGTGCAATCTGCTGATGCTCATCGGACATGCTACTGAGCTGGATGGGCTTTGGGTGTGGTACTGTACCCTCTAACCCATCAGTTACAGTGACAAGTCCTCCTATATTATGATGCCACCGCTTGTCCAAAAAGCCCAAGTGCATGTGGACGGAGAAATTGGCATAGGAGTTTATTCAGTGTTTTAATTAAGTTTATTCATGAATTTATTTATTTTATATTATTTACTTAATTGGATGTTAATTGAATTTATTTATATGTTTATATATTAATTATAAATTTATATGTATTACTTGAATTTATTTATGTATTTTATGTTATTTATTTAATGAAGTTTATAATGAAGTTTTATTCAAGTGTTTAATGTCTTGATGGCATTTAGCTTAATGTGTTTTCTCTCCCTCCTAAGTAATGGACATGCTGCCTGTATTCCATACCCTCATTGTCTTTGCTTAAACATTAGAAATGATGTGTAAACCCTGTGAGGAAAAAAAAATGTGCAGGGATTTGATTCCTTTTTTTCATATTTTGAGCAGGTTAGCGTGGAGCTGGCAAAAATATTATTGCATCTGGAGGAGAAGACGTGTATTGAAGGCTTTGTGGAGCTCCGTCAGAAAGCTCAAGTAGCTGTTTTAACCACAGATCCAATACCTGTAAGTCCCTCTTACTGCTTTCCTTTTTCCAGTTGAGGCACAGGCAAAAATTTGCAGCTATTCACAAGCAGCTGAAGTCTCTTGCTAGCTTGACAGAAGCAGGTATCAGAGTGTAGTAAGTTCATGTCTGACAGCATTTATGCAGAGATGGGCTATGTACTGAAGAATCTGCAGTGGATGACTGAAAACAACAGGAAAGAGAAAACTCTGTAGCTGTAATGGACTGGAGGAACTGTTTGGAGGCTGTTAGTATGAGTATACCTGACAAGGCAAATTAGATATGGATTTGTTGTGCTGAAGGGGAGATTGTTTCACATAGAGGGAAGCTGAGGCACAAAGGGCTTCTCTAGAAGGAGACTTGACTGGTGATTGTAATCAGAATCGTAGAATGGTTTGGGTTGGAAGGGGCCTTTAAATATCATCTACTACCCTGCTGTGGGCAGGGACATCTTTTATTAGATCAGGTTGCTCAAAGCCCCGTCCAACCTGACCTTGAACACTTCCTGTCATGGGGTGTCCACAACTTCTCTGGGCAACCTGTTGCAGCGCCTCACTACCCTCATTGTAAAGAATTTCTTCCTTACGTACAATCTAGATCTATGATCTGTCAGTTTAAAACCTTTACCCCTGGTCCTGTCAGTACAGGCCCTGGTAAAAAGTCTCTCCATCTTTCTTACAAGCCCCCTTTAAGTATTGAAAGGCTGCAGTAAGGTATCCTTCGAAGTGCCATGGCAGTTGTTTGGGCGCCTCTGTATAGGAGGGAGAGAAGAATGGCAAAGTCCCATTTGTCATTTACTTTCTTTGGGAGACTCTAGAAGTGGAAGTGCCTGAATTTCCCCTATTGCAGAGCGTGGCTCTTCCTTCTTTTGGAGGCTTGTGGTTAACTAACAGGAAGCAGGACTTCTGAAATGGAGTGCTTTTAGAATTAGTGGGAAGGCTGTTTCCAGCCTGGGTGTATGTTCATTGCGCCTTGATTTTTCTGTACAGGTAGCAAAGTACTTGACCTCCCAGTTCTACTCTCTGAACTACAGTCTTCGTCAGCGCATGGACATTCTCGATGTAAGTGCTCTTCAATTCCCACTTTCCTTGTGTCTTTGTTGCACCAGTGCTGTTTCACTGAGATGTAATGGGGTTACCTTTTATTCCTCGGAGGAGGCGGCAGAAGCATGGGAACCTCTTACATTAGCATTTGTGCCTGGCATTCCCCTCTTGTTCGTAACACTGCTACACTCCAATTATACAGCAATCATTCCTCGCAGAATGCAAAACATACGATGGTTATTTGGCTGGGAGAAGCTGCTGTTTCCTAACATGTCATCAGTCTGTTGTATCTTCACTTTCTGAAAGACAGCAATCTGCCTGTCACTCCTACATCATTACTGTGTCTGAAGAAGGAGCAACTGTTCTGTTTCAGGGTTAGATGACCAAGTGGTTGTTCAGTACCTCAGAGCCAATTGGTTGTTTGGAGGTCAGTTACCTTGCTGTTCTTCATTCTAAACCTGTTGTGCCTTTTGCTTTGCTGTTCCTATCAGTTTGGGTGCAGGTAAGTGTTGTTGTTTTTCCCTAGTACATGGGTTACCCCTTTCTAACAGAACCTCCCTCTTTTTCATCTAGGTATTGGTTTTGGCAGCTCAGGAACTATCCTATCCCAAATCCCATGGGAAGACCAAGCATTCTGGTGCCCAAAAACCTTGTATTCAGCTCCTTCCTGGAAGTGACAGCTCTAAGGTCTGGAAAAGAATTGTTGATGAGAGGATCAAAAGCAAGACTCGGAGATTTGCTATGGTGAGGACAGGGCAGAAACAAACTAATGTCAAATACAGTAAAAATTGAGATGATAAGAGTTGCTGTCGAAAGAGCAAAATACCTATGAAATTGGGCCCAATCCAAAGGAAGAGTCTGTAACTTCAGATATAAATTTGTCTTAGTATCTGGCTGAGTCTTTCAGTGCAGAGTACCAACTCGTGTAGTCCTGTCCCACCAGGGAGAGAAAAATAAACCCTGAACTTCTTGCCTTGCATGGGGAGATAGTTATTGCTGTTCTGTGTTTGTTCTGAGCTTGTCTGGCCACTACAGGGAGCTGTGACTGCACCTCACGGATCCCAGAGCTTCCTCCATCAGACTAGCTGCCTCTGGCCTGGACTGTTTCAGCCTCCCTATTTGATGCCAGTTTCCTAGTTCCCAGAACTCACCTGTGGTTCACTCTGGAGAACTTGCTTTCCAAAACTCCTTTATCCCTTTCATGTTCTTGTTTCTTAGATCTAACCCAGCAGTACTGAGCTACGTTGTACTAAAATATGTAGATATATGAGAGTGGGAAGTGAGCCATCTAGTCTGGAAACTAGTAGCCATAGGCGTACAAGCAAGCAGTGGCTGGCAGTGGGATGGCTGCAAGGAACCCATGGTCTTGACAGTGTCCAGTGAAGTGGAAGAGTCGGATGCTGTCTTGTGTCTAGACTTAATTTTTCTCTTGGGCAGGGTCGGTCTCAAGTGGAACTGTCTTCTGGCCCAAATGAGTTCAATTCTGTTGCTGGGCACTTCTTTTTTCCATTGATTCAGCACTTTGACAGGTGAGTGTGAACACCTTGGGATGTGGGCATGGCATCTGCCGGAGTGAACCTTTCTGCTTGTTCTGCTTGCCTCGGAGTAGCAGGCTAAAGCCCAGAAGCTGTGTGGGAGTCCCGTGACACCACACTGATGCCTGGCCCATGCATAAAGCTTAGAGAGGAGGGGTTTGTGTTCTCTTGACCTATTCTTTGAAGTCTTGTTGGGTAGGAGTATGTAAGATGCTGCAGAAGTGAAGATACATTATGAAGAATAACCTGTCAGCAGGTGCACAGGTAGATGATTTTGGCAATACCAAACCAGCTGTCTTGGCTGACCCTCCACCTTGGGAGGTTCACACAAAACTGCAGAACTCAGATTGCAGTCTTCAACCAAAGTTAACTCTGTCTCAGGTTTGGGCCTGTCACCTGGACTGGTCCTTGTGACCACATTATAGGACATACTTTATTGTCAGTCATTTAAATCTTTGCTTACCTAAAGAAGGCTGAGTAATTGATTCCATGAGAATCCAGATTCTTGTAATACCAGTCTTAACAGTTTGTTTCTGGTAAGGCAGTGGTGCTAGTTTTTGCATGCAGTTCTTTGTAAGTAAAACCTATTGGTAGAGTGATATCTGCTGTAAGAGAAGAGGATATTACTGGTCTGGGAGCAAAGATGAGAGCAAACAGCTGTGGCCTGTGTTAAACTGGGAATGACTGTACAATGACTGTTGTCGTAGGGATTCAGGCTTGTTGGGGACAGTTTGCCCTGCAAAACCACCCTGACTGTTACAAACATGCACTGATCAGCCTTCCCACTGCTACAGGGCTCTGTATCTTGCACTTGCAGGCCTTTGACAACATTTGATCTCCTGGGGGAAGATCACTTCGTCCTTGGAAGACTGGTCCACACTTTAGCAATCCTGATGTACTTGGCTGTCAACACTGTGGTAAGAAAGGCTGCATGAGCCTGCAGATAGCAGGAGAGACTTCCAGCCTGGGAACTCAGAGGTGCCTCCTGAAATAGCACCATGCTCTGGGCCCTGCTACACTTAGACCGGAAGCAAGTTTGAGTTGCATGTGCTGAGAAGTTGCAAAAAGGGCTGGGAAGAAATGGTCAGAAAAGAGACATGGGATTCAGGACACCCCTGCAATATTCTTTGCTGCTTCTGGTAGAAAAACTATCAACTTCTGTGCGAGGTTGGGCATATCATTTCACTTTACTGCCGAAGTTTACTCATCTGTAAAATAAAGTTAATTGTAACCCTGATCTTCACAGCAGTGTATCTCAAGGCACAGTTCTGTAGGGCGGTGTGAATGTGAAGGTATTCAGTGTTTCTGTCATAATCCTGTTTTGCAGGCAGTTACTGCAATGGGAAAGGCACTGCTGGAATTCGTCTGGGCTCTGCGTTTCCACACTGACTCGTGAGTTGTAGTTGTTTTTTAAAGATCAGCTGCGAGCCAGTCTCCAGCCATGGTTTGTCTTTGGCCAAGAGTAGCATCTGACTGAGAAAGTCAATGTCTTCATGCTCCCCTCCAGCCTTGTGTTCTTACGGCTGAGTATTGCAAGAATAGGTAATGAAGGCATTGCTTTAATGTCGGACCAACATATGAACTTGGCTAGTGTGGGTACAGTCATTACCTATAGAAAGCATGACAAATTCTCGATCAACTATCCATGTGATAGTTTCATCTATATTTACTCAGGGAGCTCAGAAAACTTTAGATTCAATTCCAGCATTCAACCCTGGAAAGAAATAAAGACATGTAGTCAAAATGCTGCAAACATCCGATTTCTGTTTTGATCTCAGACTTGGCCAGGACTGTGGATTATGCTAGGCTCCCTGCAGCACAGTATGGCAGGGACTCTGTGTGTGGGCACTCTGCCAGCTGGTGCATGATTACACTCCTAATCAATAGGAATATGGCAAAAGTCATCATAATCACAAACATTTGAAACTGGAGAACCCCTGAGGTAAGGAAATCAAGGTACAGCATGAAGTTGCAGGCTCTAACGAATTCAGTCTTTCTCCAACAGGTATGTGCGCCAGGGTCTTTTGTCCTGTATCTCCTCCGTGCTCCTCAGTGTCCCTACGGTGCGTCTTCTGGAAGACATGACAGAAGAGCTTTTGGAGACTCAGTCCTGGCTGGGAGGTAAGATGATGTGGTGTACGCCAGTGTTCTTCTGATTAGTGCTGCAGTCTTTGTGCAGTATCTCTTTAATTGTGATGGTAGCAGTAATGGTGTTGTGCACCAGAGATTTGCATGATAAGCGTATTTATTGCTTGCTTGTAAGTTTAGGGCAAATACCATGTGCTGTACAGATGTATTACATCTGTAGGTATCTACATATTACATCTGTAGGTATCTAAAGCATAAGCTGAGAGCTGCATATGGCATTTCAAAGTGTGACTATCCTCACCTCACAACCAAAAAAATCCCAAAATGTAGTATGTGCCCCCTTTCTGTGTCTAAGCATCCAACCACCCACCTCATGAAGCTGCAGAAAGTATTGGCATATTGCATCCAGGCAGTGACTTTGGCCAGCAGTAACATACAAGGCTTGTAAGGCCCGCTTACGCTATGTGTGCAGAAGATGGGTTTCATTAGTGCTAAAAACAGGAGGAAGAAGAGCACGGCCCCATCTCCTGACTTCCTATTGCTGATGGAAAGAACAACCTATGAAAGACAGTAAATGACTTTTCCGTGCTGCACCCAACGCACCTTACACCAACACAAGCTATGTTTGTGGGTTCTGGCAGGCTGGAACTGCACAATCGGTGGTCAGGTATCGCAGTGTGCTGGCAGTACAAGGGGAAATAATGCTGTGTGCTTTGTAGCTCTGAAGTGGAGTATTCTGAGTGGACTGCATGTGACTCCCTGCGTTGGTTTCCTTCACCATTCTCACTTCTGGCGAGTTGGCTTCCCACAGGGAGCAGGCAGGAAGCGACACTGAGACTGCCGGCCTCTGATCCTTGCAGGTTGTGGAGCTCTGTGCCCTTTAAAAGGAAGAGAGCTGCCTTGTGGGGCCAGAAACTTTACTTTTCCCATGACATGGGGTGCTCAGAGGAATCTGCTTGTCTCTGCAGTTAACACTGCTATGACTGAGTAAAGCCTTTCCAGGAATGTTATAAATGTATTTTCAGCCTGAGGGTCTGTGTAATCTGTTTTTAATGAGTTATTTTTGGAAGGAGGAAGATGACAGTGCTAGTAGCATCTTTTTATGCCGGTAGGTAGTGCAATAGCCATCTCTTCGTATGTAGTGCTTTTGCATTAAAATTGTGTGTTAGGTGCTGGTGGGAATGAGAGCAGGATAAGATTACAGTTGTGTATGTAGTAGAGAAAGGGAAATTGTTCTATGAGCCATTCAGAAACCTTAAAGAATACAACTCAGCTCTGTGTCTGGTCAGATACAATTTAAGTGCAATTTAAAACTTTGCATCCTTTTAGAGCTGCTTCCTGAAACACGACAGCTTCTTGGGCTATGCCTTTGCTATTTGTTGTGATTGTTGGTAAAACAGCTATCACAGGGAGGTACTGGGCTCCTTCTTGCTACTCCAACAGGTGAAGTCAGTCACTAGAGACCTACTTTTGTGACTGAATCGTGGTTCTGAGCTAGCAGACTTGCTGTTGCTTCATGACTCTTCCAGACAAGATTTGCAAGAGGTGTCATGCTGCTGTAGCTGGGAAAACTTGCAAGCTGTCAAGCGTGCAAGCCTTCTTCTACCATGTCTAATGGCCGGGAGAAGTCACCACTTCAGGTTTCAGCTTAAGGCATGTGCATTTCTCCTGCTATGGATAAAGCACAGTGAGGAACAGTGGGCTAGAAAATGTTATCCATGAAGCATTTGGTAGAAACCTACAAATCCGCTCCAGTTTGTTATTGTATCACAGCCTATGCAGATTGCTGGAGTTCATCGTGTGAATATGACTGACTGTTCCCGCCCTTCAGCCTCTGGGCTGTAACTAGAACTGTTCCCTGTTAGAAAGTGTTTACGGTGTGGTGTAAGAAACTACTTCAGTCACTGTCATGGTACTGTCTACTCAGGGGACGCTTTGGGACGTATCAGCTGGGGAGAGAGGCTAGGATCCACCGTGTACTTGTCTGTCATTGCCCTTAATGCCATGCTGGACCTACTTTGAGTAGCCTAATCTTCCCTGAGGGAGGGAGGGAGGGAACACCTAAACATTTCTAGGAAACAGTTCCTTTGATTCCTCAGCAGCAGCCCTTGAGGGAATTCCCCACCCCTTGCAAGTGCTGCAGAGCTATGTCGTAGGTAAGTTTGTTTTATCTAATGACCTGAATGATACTCTGGTGCCCTGTGCCTCCCTTTCAGTGGCAGCACTTCAAGGTCCATGCTCATGGCAATTAGAAACAGTGCCAACATCGGCCTTAGCTTTTGAGCCTGCACTAACCCGTAGCCTCCCCCTTTTTGCCTTCTGTAGAGGGAGCATGGAAGCACCATCGTGAAGCTCTCCCTGGGGTTATAAATAGCCCTACTCCATCTGAATGAGTCATGTGTTTGGGCTGACAGTACTGGGCGCTGAGCACACGGCTTGTGCGTACAGGATATCCTTACACAGACTCTCTGCTCTTCCAGGCTCCCCCTGCTCAGACATCCTGCGCGCATCCTGGTTTTTACCTTGCAAGCCCATTAAGGGCCCCTGAAATAACAGCTGCTGGAAGCAGCTTCATGCCCTCCCTTATATGCTGCGTGAAGTGTGAAAGAACTGCTGGTTTATCAGAAGACTAATCTCTCAGAATGGGGAATGTGTTGAAACTTGGGGCCTGCCTCTTTCTTCCCCTCATTTGAAGGGCAGCGTGACCACAGATTTCAGGAGGGAGCGCCGAGCGTTTGTTTAGGTTGCAGGAATTGGCAGAATGGAGACTTTAGGTTTTTGAGTAAGTGGATTTCTTAACTGCAGACTGCATTCATGCTAGTAGATCAGCTGTAGAAAGGTTATGTATAGCTCAAGGGCACAAGTGTGAATTCTGGCGTGGAGGTTATCCCATGGAATGCAAGGTCAGGCAGTTTCTATAGTCTTTCAACCCAAATGACTATTTGTTTCTGCTGCAAGAGTGAACTGAGCATTATCACATGTGACAGTCAGGGCTTGGCTAAACTCATGCTGCTTAAGATGATCAAGTTTGTGCATCTTTGCTTTCTGGTGTAACGTAATTCCTGCAAGTGCTGATGTCCAGCCCAGACTTAGTCGCATCTTCTGTGGCGTTTAGTGCCGTTCTGTGATGGTCAGTGAAATGGTAGAGAAGTGTTAGGCGGAGGGCATTTTTCCCATTTTCTTACTAACAGTGGCTTTTTCTTTTACAGATGTGGTGGAGAAAGATCCAGATGGGGAGTGCAGGCGGCTGGCCTTGCAGAACTTGCTACTAATGGAGAACCTGAAAAAGAAACTTGAAACTGTCCCTTCCTAGCTGAAGGGTGAAAGAAGTGACCTTTACCTCATACTCTTGCCAGCTGGATGTGTGTAGGCACTGCTGGGGCCTCTTCAGCAGTCACCTGGCTGGAGAAGAGGAAGAAGGGGGAAGGGTGCAGAGCTGTAAGCCAGCAAACCTGACTTGACATCTGGACTTTGTAGTGGAGGCCAATTTAGTGAGCTATTGCTATCCGGTACGGAGTGTACAGATGCAGGAAGGTAGGCTAGCACTGCCATCCTCCCCACACCTCCCCAGCCCCCACCCCCAGCTATTTATAACCTTGGCAGGTTTGAGTGCTCTGCTAAAAATACAGGGAAGATCTCATAGCAGACTTCTTGTCAGAAAAACAGGAGGGCTGGAAAGGGCCGCTTACCTCCCAGGGCTAAGCCCATAATACGCCTGTAACAAAGGTTCCCATGTCTTCTAGCAGTCAGCATTTGGTGGAGTCGTCATTGGTTTGC
>NW_010525864.1:0-19053 GCF_000687285.1 Phaethon lepturus | reverse complement strand
CTGCTGAGAGGCACAAACTGAGTAGCTACACTGAAGTTCTGAAAATGTGCCAAACTTTAAAGACTTGAGCTAGAGCTGTGCCGTGGTTAGGAAGGAACAAAGCAGGAATTCTTTTTGTATAATGTTAGTACAGAAATAAGTTTCTATTAAAGGATAGCAAAGGTCTAGATTTTGACCTTAAAATCTCCCCTCCCTTCTCCCCTGAAAGCATACAATTTAAAGACTTCATATTCATCCCAAGTTTTGAAGCAAGTCACAAAACAGGAAAAAGAAAAATCACTCTAAGCAGAAGGGCTAGTTGCTATGAAATGTGTGAGAGTGACTTTATAAATACATCTTTGTGGGGCAGGGTAACAGGCTTAAAGGTGAGCAAAACCTTGGTTGCTTAGGTTGAGCTTCAGTTCTCACAGTCCTGTTTGTGCCAGGGAACAAATTTGCATCCTAAAGTCTGACTAGGACAGAGTAGCTTGACTTAACTCTGGTGTTTGGAAAAGAAGCTTCACTCACTCCCACACAGGGAGGATTCGATCAGATGACCTCCAGAGGTCCCTTCCAACCCCAACCATTCCATAATTCTGAGGTTTAGTCCAGATTTTTGTAAGTGGTAGCTCTAGCCTACGTGACCTTATGATGTATTTAAATACAAAAGCTTTCGGCTGGGTGAAGGCTCCCTTCGTTCTGCAGTAGGGGAGTAGTTTGATTTTTACCCAAACTCCTACCCAAATGGGACAGAGATTGTTTTCAGAAGTTCTGCCTTCTAGGGAATGACAAATAGTTTAGCACCTTAGCAGATCAAAGTTGTACTTGAAAATTTTGTCAACTTGGGAGTTTTCACCTCAGTTACTTGGCTCTTTTCTGTACTTGGAAATAGGCCTGAATATGTGGTTCTTGTTGGGGTGTTTTTCCCCCCTCAAATTTATTAAAATACTAAAAACAGCTTCATTACAGGATATACATGTGAATCTTTGTATGTAGTGCTTGAGCTAATATATTCACTTCGATATTGTTGCTTGTACAGTCAAGCAGGAAAAAATAAATTTCTTGGTAATAACCAAAAAGCCTTGTTGCAGCAGCGTGTTGACTGATCTAGGATCCCTAATGAGGACAGAATAAATGTCCCAGTATTAAAGTCAACTTGGCATTTGGTAAGTTGTCAGGGGTCCTCCACTTCATCAGCCACTTCTTCCACCTCCTTGTTCTCCATACTGCTGTGGCACATTTGCTCTGGAACCAGGGTTCGGCTTACAGGAATGCCTACTCCTCGGTGAACAGCCTCGATGGTCTGCTGAGTCACGTAGTAGCTCAGGTTCATGGGTGGAATTCTTTTCTGCATCTCTTCCAGATACCGGTAAGCCTAAAGTAATGCACAGAGATCAGTTATGGGGGGTGCAATGCTTTTGTGAGTCCCAGCAGAATGGTGAAAAGCATCCACCCTTAGTGCGAGGCTGAGCTCTTGACAGGAGCTCAGTGTTAAGGGGTGCTAATACCTAGCCAGGAGTTGTAGCCTTTGCTGACGTGATGACCTTCCATAACGACTTGTGTCAATTCTATCTTTTTCAGTTTAAAAAAGAAGGGGTCTCAAAGCTTGGTTTTATGTTCTCCTGACAGCTGAAGCACTGTCAAAACGGCACGTTAAAAATAAGGTTAATCAGAACAGCTGGAGAAATTAGCGCTTGGCATCCTTATGCTTCATAATAAAGTTTAGTCCAAATGCTGGTGTGTGTGGCACTTCTGCCCTGAAGAAGTGATTCACCATTTCCTCTAATGACTGCAATTGTACAATTTTCTTTTCTTCTTTGGCCAGGTGGCAAATGAAGTACAGTGTAATTGCTGAGACATGCATCCAGACAGACCCTTCTGTTCTTACCTAATAACTGGGATTATTTAAGATTTCACCACTATTTATGCCCTATGTGCTGTGAGCTTGCTTTTTCTCCTCAGTCCTGTGAAATTAAAAATATATTAATATGGACATAGTTCCTGAGGTCTACAACACCCTGCTGAGCAGTTTAGCTCCTGTAAAGGAGCCTCTACTGTGGAATGTCTTCCTGTATGAGATAACCATGCTATATCAGGCTGCAGTGGTGTATACAAAATATGGGCTCTGTAAATTAGCAGAATTAAGAATTAACTTACCGTATGGAATTCCTCCACTTGTACGTAATGTTCAACCAGAAATCCTAAGACATCACCGTGACGGATGGCGCTGTCAAAATCTTGTTCAGCTAGGAGAAGTTCACACTGTGTGACTGCTTCTTTGGGATCTTCAGAGTAAACTCTAGTACAGAGAGCAAAAGGAAACTGTTAGTCATATGAGGGAGAGCATTCAGCTTGTCATGTGAAGAACGGGGAAGATTTTTTTACTGTGTTGCGTTTCCTAATCGCCTTTCTGGCTACACTTTCCTTGGTCAATACACTTGCTTGTATTTCAGGTTACCTTTTAATTTTTTATGTCAACAGCACTTTTAAAAATCACATAATGGTTTCCCTGCTAGAAAAATGTAACAGCAGCTTTTAGAAGTGAGTCTGCAAATTATTTATTAAACTCTAGGTACTGGTACAACTTTTCTTCTTGTATGATATTTCTGTCATTAGTTTACATGTTCCAACTACTGCAGCTCACCTCCGAGCATGGATGAATCGCTTAATCAGGGCCATCTTGCTTTGCAAATGTGCTAGTTTGCTTTCCTGTTCCAGAGGGCTTCTTGTCATTGCTTTTGAAAGGCACTTATATGCTTCTGTCAGTGCTCCTTGTGCTTTTTCATAGTTCTGATACTCATCAATTTCTACCTGCAAGAAGAGAAATGAGATGAACGTCTTGCTCCAGAGCTAACAACAAAATGCCTTCAGCAGTTGCAGAAGGGGGATGTACCTGAGCACATGCATCATAGAAACCTGCCAGCAGGTCAGGGGCCCTTCCTTTAGTATAGAAGCTAATGATGTTCTTCATAATCTCCGGGTCCTTACGCCAATCCAGTGACTGTAGATAGTTGGCTGCCATGATATAAATCTCTCGCTGTTTGGAAACTCCCGCAAAGAAGACAATTTTCTCAGTATCTCCAGATTTCAGCAGTGCCCTCATAGCCTAGCAATGGAAAGGGGGACACAGGGGCAGAAGGGGAAAAATACCATTATGAATGCAAAAACATGAGCTATGGTAAAAAGGCTAGGAGCCTTTCTGGATAGGCTACTGTATGAAGATTTCCAAGATTTACTTCTCAAAACACCCTTGTTTTGAGAAATCTTAGGAAGGTAATAGGCTCAGCCTCTTCAGCTTTTTCTTTCTACCACTGACCTTTAACTTGTTTCCTGCTTGTGTGTATTTCTTGGTTGCCATGTGGTAATTGCCTTGTCTCATGCAGCAATCGGCAAGTTGTTCTAACAGCTCTCTCCGGGACTCCTCAGAGAGATCCTTGGAGTCCTTAGAGACCGTCATCTTCTCAGCCATCTCCTCCGTGATGGTCAGGTTCTGCTTCAGGCAAAGTTGCAAAGCTTCATGGTACTAATGGAAGTGAGAAAGCAATGAGGTGTTGCAAACCCTATAGTTGCTCGTGGTGTAACCTACAGCAATTAGCTATATGAAGGCACAAATGCTAGCAGCTGTGGATGCTCCATCTAGAACACTGTTGTGTAGTTAAGTGTCCTGACATAAACTCCTGTTCAAGTACACACTGTCTCATTTTGTCCACTAAGAATGCAGTTGTTCTTCCACGAAGACCATCGTTTCTCACCCATTTTCTCAGGGGACGGTAGTGTGGCCGTAAAGATTGATCCATTTCATCTCTGAATGTGACATTCTCAGAGACATACAAGTCAGATTTGTTAGGCATGGTTGAGTGTATTAAGGTTTTCAGCAAATACAAATAAAACAAATACAGGCATCTGAAAGATTTTGTTAAATATTTTGCTGCTTCCCATATAGGAACAAATAATGAGTAGAATATATAATAGCTTTTAGCCCACAAAAGGGCTGCTGTACCCTTGCAAAACGTGACAGACAGACAGACATAGAAGCTCACTGAAGAGGAGTGGGCATAGGACTGCTTTGGTATCCAGCATTTTGGTAAGGCTGAATTGCCAGCACAATTACGAGGGCAAGGTAGAAGCATGTAAAAGTTTAGGTATGAAATGAAGTGCCTTAACTACATTGGTAATATGACAAGAGGGACAGCATTGGCTTTTTTGACTGATGATGATATAATTTCACTGTGTCCAAATACATTGGTTTAGACCGTAGGAGTTTTTCTTCCCAAGAGTGCAAAATCTGCAGGTTTTAAGCAGAAATAAGACAAAACCCCAGGAATCCATTTTTAGAGTTGAGCCAGAGGGCTACCACCCGATGAGTCACTGGCATGAGAGGAAACTTCAAACCTTAGAAATGTGTCTGCATAGCTGTTTACCCACAAAGCTAAATGTATGTGCACGCACGTATGCACCCGTTGTGCTCGTCTTTACCTGTGCTTGGAGGGACCAGAGAAGCTAGAGCTTACCTTTTTGGCTGCTAGCAGCAAGTCCACTGCCTTCTCATACTGAGCATGTTCTATAAAAAAATCAGAACAGCGGGCCAGCAGCACTGGGTCTGATTTCTCATCCAGGTCTTCAGCAATTAGCTGTAGGGCCCCAAACTGCTGTGTGGCAAAGGCTAGCTCCAGCGCTTTGGAGAAATGTCCTGCCTGCAAAATTACGAGTAAGTCTTTAACTAGAATAAGCATTGCAGAATCAGTTTGCAGGATACCCTCGAGTGGATTAATAAAGCATTACCCACCACGAAGAAATGGCTAATAAACAGTACATATAGTAAAACGTACAGCTGATTCAGTGTTCCTTTGCTGTGGGAACCACTTCAGTTTAAAGTTTGTTATTTTTTACTAAAAAGACATTTACCTTGTGGTATAACATGACAGCTCTGTCCATTTGCTCCCCCTTTTCCTCATAATAGCAGGCTGCCTCTACCATGTCTTCTGGAGAGCTCAGAAGAGCCAGGTTCATCAGCTGATCATCTAAATTGTTTTCCTATTCAAAAGCAAAGATTTGGCTCTGGGTATGCAGCAAACAGGTTTCATAATTCTGTCTCCTGGCAAGCCTGTAGCTTTACACTGCCCATCAACCCCCTTCTCTGTAAAACCTATACCAGCACAAGTAACTTCGATCTGCAACAATGATAATTTGTTTCAGGCAGTTTTCTGTTGAGATATACAAGAAAATAATGTCCCATACAACCAAGCCTTTATTGATGCATCGCTTGTAGAAGACACAGGCAGAAACCAGGAGCATCTTCATAGCGGGCTGCGTACGAGCAAGCAGTGTTTCACACGAGAGAACAGGCATAAACAACTTCTACCACTTTCATGCTGTATGCTGCCCAAGGGTAGAATCCTGCTTTGCTTTTGGACATAAATGTACCTCTTTGCATACCTTACACAAGCGGATGGCATTGTTAAATGCCTGGGCCCTGGTGTAGAAATGTACAGCCTGCTTGATTTCATCCTGACTCTCGTACTGGCGGGCCAAGTGATATGATGCTGCCCAATTCCCGGTTTCATTTGCTATTTCAGCAGCCTGAAAAGGAAATCATGTAGCTTTACTTTGTGCCTATACTCATCCCAGGAATGAGAATTCTCTGGAAGGAGATGAGAGCAGGCTGCCTTACCTTCTGAACGTTGCCCTGAAAGCAGTGGACACGGACTAGAGAAAAATAATCCTGAGCCAGTGCATAGTATTTTAGCGCCGATTCCATATCTGATTGGCTCTCCAGATACTGTGCCCACCATTTCCACAGGCTCCTAGAAAAGCAACAATATTAATTGCAGTAACAAGAATTGCCAGAGACTGCATTTTTCGCTCCTGGATATCTTGAACTCAAGACTAGATACATTTTTTCAGAACACTGACACCATTCCAACGCAAGGGTGACGTTCCAAGGTCTGCACTATAAGGGAGTTCAGCCTAGGTATCAGGTCTTGAGCAAGATGTAGCATAAGCCTGAAAAGCCGTAGGAGTATCATAACGGATAACCAGGGGTTGAACTTGCGGCTGAGAGGACTCATTCTCGTCCTTCCCTGCTCTTTTCACAAGTTGTATTTCAGACCTGAAAGTCCCATTTGGGAGAAGGAACAAGCATAGCACTGACTTGTCTTTCGTCTTGTTGATGTAGTTCTCCAGGGCTTGTAAGTCTTCACAGAGCATTCGGGGTACCTCAAACCTATGCGTGTCTGACTTCTCATAGCTGTAGAGAAGAAGAACGTATTAGATGTGAAATGACTACCTTATTAGCTCACTTCCCGTGTAAAAAAATCCATGTAATGTTGTCTGACAGCTATAGAGAGACAACACAGGTAACACTGCTTCATTTGTATTATTAAGTTCACTGTAAGACCAGTTGCAGTCTGCCAGCACCATCGAAAATAAAAAGTTTAATGGTCCTGCAAGGCACCTGGAATTAGGGAGGCAATGTGATCACAGGAGAGTAAATTCTTTAAAAGTGCCAGTAATGGTCCAAAGAAATATCCCAGAAAGCTCCCCAAACACTAAGGACACCCCTGTGAAACAGTCTGAAAAGGTCGCAAGAGCCCTGGGCTCCTCATCGTGTGTAGTCCTTCTGCCAGCCACTACAACTTCAGCCTCTTTGCCACTACCGGCAGATCACTGCGCTTATGCCACCATCCACCGTTAGAGTTGTCCCTCACCTCCCTGCCCACTTTGATCACCTAATGGGTCTGTCTGATCGCATCAAAGCTCTACTTTGACTCTGAACAGAAGCAACCTATTATTATCATCATCATCATCATCATCATCATCAATCATCATAATATTGTGAAGGTTCATATGGTAAAACTTGTATAAAAACAAGACAAAACCCAAGATTTCAAACAACAAATACAGCACATTAAAAATCACCACCCCTAACTTCTCTAGGGACTCACCAGTCCCATCAGGAGAGGACCAGGCACCAGAAGCACCCACGTCAGATTAAATTCTGCCACAGCAGTTGTGTCTGAGACTCTCAGGAGAAGTAAACAAGTGGTTTTGTCATGGAAAAGGAAGGAAAAGAGGGCAGTGATCTTCCAGAGGCAAGTACAGGATTGGATATTAGTGGGGTTCAAGTACTGGCCCCGACAAGACACTTAACCTTTCTGACGCTAAGCTTCATTAGCCTGGGAGGGTGCTGGGAAGTTTATCATAACAATGCTTTCACTCCATGAGATAGAAAGCACCAGAAACAGGAAAAGACTTTAATTAATTATTAGTAGTCATCACCAGACATCCTCCTTAGCCTGCCTCCAGTCTTCACGGGAGAACAAGGCTCCCAAACCCCTTGGGTGCCACAGGCTGGTGCTTACTGGGCGAGTGCAAGGCTGTGCTCTCCAGTTGCCTCCAGGTGCTTAGCGTAGTTGTAGTACGTGGTACGTAGGTGAACCCGATCGTGAGCTTCAGCTGTTTCGATGGCTTTCTGCCACTGGTTTGAGGCTTGGTAGAACTTGTTCAGGAGATCGTAGCGTTTGCAAGCCTTGTACAGTCGCTCCGCATCCTCCTGGAAGGAGAGCGTACAAACACCTCATTAGCTCTGACCGGCATTTCATAAGTGTCCTTCACAACAGACACTGCAATTCGGAGTAGTTTATTAGTGTGGGTCATTGTAGTGCAATTAAATTAATAATAATTCAGGCAGGGGGTTTAACCAACTACATACACGTCGCCTGGAATAGCACATTACTGGGAAACAGGATGTTTATGTGAAAATAAGGAAAGCACTCAGATCCTGGCATTTACTGTACAGCATCAACTGGGGGGTGACATGAGCAAGCCATCAACAATGAAACACTGTCATCAGGAGAATAAACCGTTTCAGAAAGGGCAGCTATGCTCGTGTGGGGCTGCAGCTGAGCTGCCTACCCAGAGGTGAGTCCAGGAGAAGGTCCTGGGCACCTGGGCGTCAGCAAGAAGACGTTATGCGCCGGGGACCCCCTGCAACCTCCGAGCAGGTCTCAGAGGTAGCAATGCTGTTCATGGATAACTGAGATCCATCCCTAGGAATAAATGCTGTTCATTTGAGACAGAATTAGAACAGGAGGATTTTGCCCATGCTGACGCAAGGGCAGGCAAATTTGGAACTATTATTTTTACGCTTTGAGAGGTACTCCTGTGGAAGGAGCATTTTCCTGCTCCACCCAACTGCTGTCCAGCTGAACACTATATTTAGTAAATTGAAATTATCTGTCCAAGACAGAAAAATAGTTTGTGTCTCTTATTGTTTCAAATTCAAAAAAGCACAGACAGTAGAGATGGAAGATGCCTGCACTATGGTTCTGTACGAGATGAAAAAAAGCGACAGAACTGCATTCGCTTTTCCTACAGTTCCCCTCCACCTCTCCAAATAGATCTAAATATCCAAAAGACGGAGTATTGACACTTTTCAGCCTCATAGTTTTCTCTGCCAGGAGAGAAAACTCTCTCTCTCTAGCATTTATACTCTTTAAAACAGCTGTAGATTGCTAAACACCTTTTTAAGCCAAATTCTAATTATTCAGCTAGCTTAAAGATTTCCTTGTCTGTGAAATCTTTCCAAGTGCTTAACAATTTGCACTGATTTTCTCTGAACTTGTTCCAGTTCATCAACGTTTTTTTCTGCTAATGAGATACTTAAGGGTGGAAGTCAATGTTCCAGCTGTAGCTGCAACAAACACATAGACAGAAGTTATCAAATCAAAGCCCCAGGATGTGGTGTCTCCTCAAACGCAACCCCAAACAGATTTTTGCTGTCATAGCATCTTGCCATTTTTTATGTAATTTGTGATTTCCTATGAACTGTGCGGTATTTCATCAATTCTCCTTTCCCAGTTTTCCCCTCTTACAGATGGTTTGCCTGGATCTTTTATGGCTCCCAAACTAAAAATCTCTGCTTTTCTTACAGCTCATTTGATGAAGACATTAAAGAAAGGCGAACCGAGGGAAGTGCATGCTCTTATTCATCTACCTCAGCAGTGCTCCGGGTGGTTTTCAATCCACAGGATAATGCTGGTCTCAAACGCATTTTAGATCTCAGTTCTATTCGTAATCAAAGGGGGTGGGTTCAGGCTACAGTAAAGACACACGGGAAAGAGAAGGTCCATTTTGGTATGTATTTGCTGCCAGGTCGGGCTCCAGATACAAGTCCAAGGGACAGTCACCCCGTGCACCAGACTATGGGAGAACAGCCCAACCACGTCCTCTGGCTGTGCTGGATCCAGGCAAGTTACTGCTCCCACGGCGGGAGAAGGCGGGATGGAAATCTGGGCAACTGTAGCAGAGCAGGCGTCCCTGGGACAGCACAAGCAGCAAATGTGACTTGCCAGAGCTCTCCAACCCCGCAGGAAACATCAATTTTTCTTAAACCACTTAAATGCCTTAAGCGAGCCCTTACCCTCTGGCGAAACACTCTACAAACAAACATGTCAAAATGGAACTTGTATTTCCCATATTGGACCTTAAATATGTTTGTTGAAACATTTTAGCTAGAATACTTTAAGGTACATCCTTTTTTTAATCCAGTCAAAGCTAGAATGATTTAGCTTGGAAGAATTATGCCCCCAAAAAACAGTTTTTCTGATTAATGTATCACACATAAACCATCCTTAAAAGATGTTCCCTTCATTCAGCTGTTTCCTTCATTCAGCAATTTTTCATATGGGAGTGAAACTCCCATATAAATTCTGTACAACAGTTAAGAAAACAGAGGAATTAATTTGCTATACCCTTACATGCTATGGCTGCTGCTACTCTTATCTCCAGGCATCAGACTCTGCCACGCTCATTCTCACCTACTCTTTGTGGAACACGAAAAGGGCTCAGGGGACCACTGAGTCCCTGGAGTTCAGGGAAAGGCCCTGATCAGTGTCACACGGGAATCGTGCAGCGCGGGGTTGTGCAATGCCGAAGGAGATGCCCATTTCCCCAGGATAAAAACTCAACTTCAGGAAAATAATTGTCAGAGCTATTCTTCACCACTCCTAGGAAACCTGGCAATAGGCTTTACTAATAGGTTTGACTTCCCTCCAAGGTTTTTGCATCTCAGAATTTTAAAAAGATGATAATTTTCTCATTCTTGTCCCTAGTTTAGCGGGGTGGATAGTCCTGGATGGTCAGCGGGGCTTACCAGCATGCCCAGCTGAACGGCCAGCACAGCCACTCTGGCCTCCTGCTCCGGTTCTCGTTCAGCCTCCCTCAATGCCTTGGCTCCTCTTGCATGACCCATGTTTCCAAGGCAAATTTTGGCAACATCGAGCCTCTGAGTCTTCACACACATGCGAGCCATGTTCTCCCAGACAGCCTCACTGTGAGAAATGGGAAAGAAAAGGAGACCCGTTGTGGTGTCACCCTTAAGGCTTGGCTACTAAGCGGGTATGATGCGAGGAAAGACGAGAGTGTGAAAGAGAAAACAATTAGCATATTGGACACTTGCTGGATGCAACAAAGAGACTCCAGGTGCTGTGTGAAGACTGAAGAGGAACAGAAATAGGCCTCAGATGTAAAGGTTAGTTCTGGAGCTGAATGCCCCCAGCCTTAAGGAAATATTGTGGGGTTTGTTTTACACCAATGTCTAAACAAAAGCAGTTATGTTTCCACATATAGAAACATTTATCATGCACCCATCATTGGTTCGTGCTGCAACATACAGACATTCACAATACCCCCACGTCGATGGTCAGAATTCAAAAGAAAACCTATGAGCAAAGTCTACACAGACCTTACACTGGAATCATTCTGCTACTCTCCTACTACATGTTCAAATATGGAACAGCTATTAGGAGCCTAATAGTTGCACTCAACAGGGAATGATGTAGGAAACAACTGACCAAACGATCATGTTCTAATTTAAAAATGGCACAAAGAAAAGTTTTGCAATGCTCAGAATGAGAACTCCTCAGAGCTAAGAGCTTACGCTTAACACTGCAAAATCTGCCAAGGCAGAAGCAGGGACCGGCTGAGCACCGTGCTCCCATGCAAGAATGTCGGGTCTCAGCAGGCAGCATTGCTCAACAGAAGGACCGTGACACAGTTGGCCATTACGTGGGGTGACAAGCAATGATTTTCATAGATTCTGTTTACATTTGAGGCTCTTCAGAATCAAACGCAATATGTTTGACTAATAGAAACCATAAACATTCAAAATATGGGGTTTTTGTCAGGGTGTGAACCTCAGTGAGGTATGGTCCATACGGTTCTCATACAACACAAATGACAAAAGCAAGCAAAAAGAGAGGGGGGGCAGGGAAAAAGAGTTGAATGACACTTCAGGTCCTGCATGTGCAAGCAAATCCCCTTCCAGTTTTCCTATGATTAAAATGTTTTTCTCTTCTCAGTTGCTGTGGGAAAGCCCTGCACAAACAAGGAAAATGACTAACCGAGAAGCAGCAAAGCAGATGAGACACGACGTGCTGTCAAACACATACAATAAAGAAAGGCAGAGAAAAAATGTTTTCCCTAATTTACTTCAGCATTACAGCATCTTTTATTTGCAACTACAACTGGTATAAATTTTTCAGGTAGCAATCAACATAAATATGTCACATAAACTTCATTAAGGCCAAACAAGATAGAGAAAATAAAATGGGATCAGAAGTGATAAATCAGGGGCAAATTTCAGGTAGTTCAGAAGTTTTGGTTGTTTAGAAAAGCAAAAATGCATGTCTGAATATTTTATTGAATTTCTTACATCTCCATGTCCATGCTGAATGTGGTTCAAACACAGCATCCTCTCGTGCCCTGCCCCAAGATGTCCAAGTCCCCCAGACTGGGGAGCCAAAATGAACACTGAAACAGAGCGCAGTAATTTCTGAATCAGAAAGGCCTTACAGAAACTTCAGTGCTAGATCCTCCTGCATGTAAGTCAGTCTGTGCATCGCCACTCAATATAGAAGTGCTGGCTTACATCAGCAGAAGATGTGACCTTCCTAATTTTTCAAAAGTTGGAATTGGTTTCTCTTTTATTCCAGCCACTGCCTGTATCTGGAACTAGAAAAATGCAGGAAAAACATCTTTAAAGAACATTTAGGTCGTGTTGGATACGGTCACCTGGCATTGATCGACAAGGACATTAGTATAAAAGAAGTCAAATCTTGTGCGCATGGGCATGGCTGCGCTTCGCTATGCACAAGGAAAAGAAATGTATTTTCCAAAATCTGTAGCATGCCAGAAGAAGTTGCCAATAGCTGTTTCGCTCTGGGTGAAGGAACGCACGCCGGTGCTGTGCTTTGTCAAACTGACTAACAGCAACTTTCTGAAAGGCAATCAAAATCTTTATTTTGCAGAGCTTTGACAGCTCGTGATTCCCTAAATGCAAGAAGATGAGAGTTCATTGGCTTGAACAGACAAGTGCATGAGAAATCTCATTTAGACTACGGGGAGTGGAAACTTTGAAAGGAAATAGACAAAATAGTGTATTTTAAAGCACTAAGTTAAAAGATAAGAGTGTGCAGAGACACACAGCAGAACTTAGAAGGTGCTGCTCATCATTTATCGGCTGCATTATGCTTTCCTGAAGGGCAATGACTCCTGCCAACTCCAACACCCGGTGGGAGCTGCTGCCCCGGGGATTCCTCTTTGGGAGCTCCTGCCCCACGCACAGGCTGCCCGTGGGCCACCTCGGCACCCGTGCCAGCCGTCCGCAGCCAACCACCCAGATGCACCTCTGCCCGAGGAGCTGGAGCTCTGCCATCCCTCCTCTTCCTCCTCCGCTCCAAACCCTTTGCAAAACTAACCCGAGAGGCTCCCGCCACGGCGTAACCCCTGGGCCGACGAATACAGAGGCAGAAACATCTCCAGCGGATGTGCTCTGTCTTTAGCTGTCTCCTGGCGAGCACTGCCGTCCGGACAGTGCCAGCCGGGCCGATGGTGAGCACGCTGTGGTCAAACCGGACCAAAGACACCGAACCGGGAAGCGCTCACGGCAGAGCAGTGCTCGCACGGCCTCGCACGGCGCAGAGACCAAAGCCAGAGACAGGCTAAGAGCAGCTCAGCAGCGCAAGTACCCGCGAAGGGTACCGGAGGGAACGTTTCGTCTCAGGAGCCTGGCCCTGCTCTGCGCACTGGGGCTAAGGACCGCAGCTGCGTGGGGGAGAACCCACAGCCAAACCTTCTCCCCTCGCCCATGTGGAGCTGCTGCAGGGGCTGGTTCTCTCCAGTAGACGTGTCCCTCACAAGAAGGACACTGCTCTGATACGGTACATACATGTACTATTTAAATTTTCTTCCTGCAGCAGAATAATAGAAAACTGTTTCTGCTTTGAGAGACATTTTAGCAGCACGCTCCATATACTGCTGCTAAGGTACGCAAGTATTTTTGACACAGCAACATACTATTTGCTTGCAAAGACCATCTTCGCAGGCATGTATTATGTACTTATTAATAACATTTACATTTGTATTTATTATTTTAATATATTGTTTATTATATCTTATTTTAAATCTAGAGAGGTACCACAGTAACACCACCCTGTGAAGTGCAAACGACCCCGCGTACTTCACAAAAACAAACGGCCTCACCAGACACAGAAGGCCTTGCTGCCCAGCGGCACGACCCAGAGGCAGAACCGTTACACGCCACAGCGCACCGCAGCCAAAGCTGGGCAAGCGCGCGGACCGTGTCCCACGGAAGCCACGGGGGGATAACGCAGCAGATCCGTGCTCCCGGACCTGGGCCCGGGCACCGGGACCGATGCACCCACCGCTCCTGCGGGAAGACCCAGGGACCTTTAGCCAGACCCTCAGTTTTACCTTCACCCTGAAAAGACACCTCCAGCCTCTCCACACCACGGCTCACCAGAGGGAACAGGCACTTTCTGTAGTGCCAAGCTGGTTTTTAGAGATCTCCCTTGCAAACCGTTCAGCTTGAGGCAGCTGGCAGGTTTGCTGGCCGGAGCGGGCAGGCCTGCGGGCAAGGGATGGGTTTAGAGATGAGAACGATCTGGGAAGCATCAGCAACACCTTCCGTGTTTCTCCGTGTCTCAAGACCAGCCTCGGCCTTGGGATGGCACAAGCTTCCTGGTGGGCAGACACCGCCAGCAGCACGGCGAGGGTCCTGCCCCTCGGTTTTGTTGCCCCTCGGGAATGTGGGCAAATTCATGCAGGTCTGGTTAAGCAACACGAAACGGGAGGTGCGGAACAGGCTCACTTACATCCCAGGCAAACCCACGGTTTATCCCTCAACCCTCGTTAGTGCAGCCAGGAAGACGAGTCTGTCCTTGCATCCCTAAAAGGCACCAACTCTTCCCTCCAGGCCTGGCCCCGCTGTCGCGTATAAAAGGCCAAGTAGTGATTTACCCTGCCCCCAGCTCACGCTCCGGGAATTTCCTGTTCTTCCCCTCCTCCTCCTCCTCCTTTTCTCCTCCCTGGAAAGCCGCTCGCATCTGTACTTCATCAGCCGGAGCTGGAAACTTAATGAAGCCCAGACGCAGCACCAGGGCGAGCGGAGCCACGGTCCATTTCCAAATCCAGCTACGGATGTGGAAAGCAAACGCTGACGCCTCTTCAGACTGGACATAAGTTTTATCACGTATTTGATGAAAGGGGTTTTCTTCCTTTGTATCTGATCTTTTGCATCTGTTTTTCTATGAGACCATGTTTATAGTGTTTAACAGTCCGATTTTACAAACCCGCCTGTTCCTCTGTATTTTTCATTGCCCATTTTGCATGAGTTTAAAGAAAAAATCCAGTAAATGGAGTACTATTTAGAAGTGCTGGAGATTTATATGTCTGAAACATCTCACTACAAAATCTCTCCCCCTCTATTTAATGAGGTGTATTTGGAAAACAAACACATGTTCCATCTCTTGCCTCTAAATATCTTGATCAGAAGGAAAAAAAGAAGTTCTCTTTCCAGTTTGGGCCCCACTTCGTTGAGCAAGACCCTAAGCATTCTGCTTTAGCAAACTACCGTATAGTGTCAGGAGAAACACCAATGTAAGATATAGTATCTGTAACACTGTATTATATGTAAAATATAAAATATATTATTCCGTCTCTGTAACACCATATTGTATGTAATATATCATAACATATTATTACATCCCTCACGCATATATCAACCTGGAGCGGGCGGGTGTCCCCTTGTGCCTCAGGCACAGCCTGGGCTGTCAAAAATGGAAATAAACCCAGCGAGTGGGAGAGCTGTTGCCGAGCCAGCAGTGGGGACAAGGGAGCTTCGCTTCCCGATCGCAACATAAACCGCATGAGAAAGTCAGAGCAGGTTCTCAGCAGCTCAGCCAAGGGGACCGCAGGGGATGCACCGTCCCCGTGCAAAGTGTTTACTACGAGACCTACCCTGATGTAAACGGTGTCTGGGCTGGCCTGGACAAATGCTGCCCGGCACTGGGCACCACCCTTCCCCAGCCTCCACCCGCTGCCTACGTGCTGCTCGGGGGTGTTTTCTACGCAAAGGAAAAGGATGGGACAAGGCAGGTGCTGCTTCCTAAGGAAAATTAACATCTATTACTATTTTTCAAATGTTAATCCCTTGCCTGGATTTCGGTAACTTCAAGCTGCACCTTCCAACCCTTGGAAAAAACGTGTTAGAATAACATCATCTGGCTTAAATCACGGAATCATTAAGGTTGGAAAGGGCCTTTAAGATCATCAAGTCCAACCATCAACGTGGGTGATTCTGACCAGATAATTCATTTATGATCAACTTCTTTACATACATGTGATTTGATTGACCAGTCATAGGACAAAAGCATCATGCCATGGACCGTAACAGCTACGGAGGGCTTGGACATGGTCAAACGAGACAAACTACGTCACACCTACGGCTAGCTGGGAGGATGAGGTGATCATTTAGAAGTACTATGTAAAATTTTGGAGACTGATCTTATCTTCAAACCACAGCAAAAGAGAGTTAAAATGTCAAAATTGGTAGCTTACTGTCTGTTTTCTTGTAACCCAGAAAAAACTCAGAACTTGAAAAAATGGAAGTTTTATCTGATGTAGCTAGATTACATTAGGTACTATTAAAATGCATTTATCAGATTCTGGTTATCCCTGTTCCGTGGGACTAAAAGATAACAAGGAACCAAATAATATATGAAAATGAGATTCTTGATCGCATTAATCATATCAAATGAGTGCTGCTCTGAGAACTGTATTAGGCATTTCTCATGTACGATCGAAACACTGAAAGCTGTCTAGATTATTCCTAAAAACTCTTCCCTGGCAGAAACAGAATAGCTGATAAAGCAACAAATGCTTTTCAGAACGGTATCTGTAATATCATATTAAATACATAACATTTTATATTCCAAACTTATCCTGACAAGATCAACACCAAGCTATTGTTCAGTCTGAATTGTATCAAACAAAACTCTTGTGTCCTAAGAAATGCACTAAGTAGCGCAATTGAATATACTGCTGCACATTTATCAGTACAGAAGCGTCCATTAAGGTGATTTATTTTTTTTAGGGATCATAAGGATTCCTGAACTGTTTTTGTACTGGAAGCACAAGATCTCTGAGAGAAGATTGAGAATGTCATTGACTGTGACCGTGCGACTGAGAGCCATTCTGTTAAAACTGTAACAAAAATGAGTAGCAACTGAGCCATTTTTGTATAAGCAGGCTAGGAAAATTTACCAGATCTTTGCAAAACTCATGTAATTTTGACTTGGTATAATCTACTCATTTGGGGAATTACCCAATTTTACATCTTTAGATATTGTTATTAGTTGAATAGAATGACAAAAAGCCATTTGCCTATTAAAAAATAACAGAAAAAAGATTATGCCCTGCTTAAACAACTGTAAACTGAATTTATTAGGTAGTAAATGGACAAATTCAGTATGGAAGCAACTAGTTATCTGGCATAATCTAAATTATTTAGATTTTGAAAGTAAAATTACATTTACATAACTGATTTCTCACCCAGAAAGACCCAAAATGCTTTATAAACTGCTATGCAAATTGTGTGGAGTAATTTAACCTACCCCTGAGGAGAACCCCGCTCTCTAGAACAATCAATCAGCAAACAACTAGGTCTAGACAAGAACATCCACTAGACATTTTGCCATGGGAAAAAAAGCCATCATGTGCTTGCTGAATTACTGCAGCCAACAGCAATTGCTACTGCCTTGCATTGCTCCTCAGATGCACTCCACACCGGTGTATTATCTGGGTGGGCTGAAGACTGCAGCGCTGCTGTCCTTTCTGCTCTGTAAGCCATTATTGGGGGTCCCAGAATAATTTCCCTCATCCCAAAAAGTCCCAAATCAGCTGTGATGTGTCCATCCCCACCACCAGAGAGACCATACAGCCTTTTTGGAGATGACCACCTCACCATAGCTAGAGGGATGAAGCATCTGATTTAAGGCCAACTTTGTCACCAGTCCCAGGGCCACCTCCTGTGTTTTATGTGGCCGTGAACTGACCCACTTGACTCATCTGCATCCGCTCCCAGCTGCAACTCACTGCATAGCCACCCACCCATCTGCAGCCACAAGAGGCAATCTGGGAGAGAGAAAGAGATTTATTTTTTTCCTCTGGGAAAGCTGACTTAAATGCAAACTCATTGACTTGCATGGATTTGCAAATGTAACATGAAGAATTTCTCAAGTATCATATATCTCAAACCACATACTAATGCCATGATGTTTAGATTATCTGATCCCTTTGATGCTCAAAGACAAGTATGACTTAGGGAAGAATATACTTTTTTTAATGTTAATGGAATTCAAAGAGAGGTTGAATAGTCTCACACCAAACAACTGGTGTGGAAAGAGAAAGAGATGTGACCAAGCTTTAAATGACGAGACTGATTTGTTCAGCCTCTGTAAAATACAATTACTGTATTTTTTTTTACATGTAACGTGAACAAAGTTTGTGCCCTTCTGACAATGCATGCTCAGACTTCAACAAATCACAAAAGTCAAAGACAGGAGGGGGCAGAAGCAGGTGTGCGGCTAGGTAAAAGAGATTTTTCCCTAAAGGTAAATCTCTCCTGGCATTATCTGTCTATGAACGTCATCTGTCTTGCTACTGAATTGGAGGCTTAAAAAAATAACAAGTAACCCATGGGTTCTAAAATATGAAAATATAGTCACTGTTCTTAGGAAATGTCTTTGAAGAGTGGCAGCCACCAGTGTCATCTATACTGAAACTTCTAAAATCAGAGATGTATAGAAATATAACCAATCACAGGGAAAAAAGAAACCAAAGATGCTGTACTGCTGTCAAAGTATGAAGATGCTCAAAGTACCTAAAGCTTAATCCATTTAAGGATTAAAAATGAACCAAGCTCACAGAGGAGGAGTGAATTCATAGCCAGATTTGTACATTCAATTCCAAAACTAGTTATAGGGGCATATGAACTTCATTGAAATATTTTCCACTCCTCTCAGCAACAAGTCTTAGAAAATAAAACGTTGACTTTAAAAAATTTTCCAACCAGTTTGTCTCCGTGTACAGGGTCGGTACAGATCTGTTGACTAAGGGCAAAGTAACTTAGCTGGTAAGACAGAACTGCAATAAAATGAAATCAGTTTCTAATCTAATTTAATGAATTACACTGATGTGAACTCTTGTGCCAACATCTCAGGTGGGGCCGGTGCGGTGCAGCTGCGCCGGGGGATGCAGGTCCCCTGCCACAACTTCTCACCGCTCTCTCTCCAGGCTGTTGACAAGAATGTCACACCTTCACTCCACAATGGACTATTTAATGCTACGCCTTGTACGGTATTTTTTCAGCCTAAAGACCGTTGACCGGCCCAGCGCGGGGAAAGGCACAGCCACAGGCGACAAGGCCCACGGCGGGGGCTGCCCCGCCGGGGGTGGCTGCCCTCGTCCCCGGCCCTGCGGCAGGACCTGCTGCAGCAGCTGGTGGGAACATGAAACGGCGAAGAGCCATTTCGAAAGCCGGCCTCTGCAAAACCCTTCTGGAAACATCCACCTCCAGGGCCGGTTTGAAACATCCTCAACAACTCTTTTTTAATCTGTTTATTAGAGCTGCTTTCCTTGCAGGCTTTGCAGCAGCGGTGCTGCGGTCCTGGCTTGCTGTGTGGTAGCTGATGCTGTCCTGGATCGCGAACAGAG
>NW_010525863.1:0-9184 GCF_000687285.1 Phaethon lepturus | reverse complement strand
TTCTCCCAAGTAACTAGCGATAGAACAAGGGGAAATGACCCTTGCTTTTATGTTTGACATTTAAAAAAAAAAACAGCCAAAAAATATGAAGTGCAACTCTGTAAAAATTGAGTCAATTCTTACATCATGTGACATAAGACTTTCTTCTTGCTGCAGAGCATAGTGCAGGGATGTCAGACAGCCACTGTCCTCTAGCACTTCTCAAATTCCATTGGTAGCTTTATTCTTTGAAATAGGCTATGTCCCAGTTTTGTAGCCAGAGAATGCAACACAGACTATGCCAGTTGGCTTTAAAGCCTGACCTGCATTCTCAGACTAGTTATCCAGGGGAGATAAGTGAGTTTTTCATTCAAATGGAGGAGTGTGGTAAACCATTATAATCATGCTTTAACATGATACAGCGTGTCAAGAATCTTTCCACTACTCTTATAATTCATGCTATAAAAATTGTATAAAGATTAACCAGGAATTTTACTTTGACCTTATCTTGTCCATGACAAGGTATGTGCCAAGTTGGTGTAAATACATTTTGTACATTCCCCCCTCTTTTTCGACAGTGCTTTTATTTATCCTGTTTATGTCTCCCATCTGCAATATGTGTCTTCAAGATCACTCAGTGTTCTTCAAATGTGTCTAGAAAGTCTTAATCCAAGTTTACTATGGCCTTTATGAAGACAAACCTTATTTAGGACCTTCCCTGCAAGCTCCACACTGACAAGTGCAGACTCGCATTTCTAGTGGTCTCTAAGGTCTTGAGGAAAGGAAGCAGATTTTTTTGTACTTTTAATTTGGCAAGTCAGCTGAACGTTTATCTCTTCTCCAGGGTGGGGACCACCATAGGCTGTATGGAGTGGGTTCAAGTATGTCCTATAGGAAAGGTTAGGAAGAAAAACACAGAAAATTGCAGAAGGCCAAGCTTCATCACTTTAACATGGTAAATAACTTGCAATGCTTTATATAATCCTTGGTCTGCTAATGGAAATTTGGCCTGTAACACCGATTCATCTCATGTGGACTGTTATGTGCTTTAGCAGTCTTTTCTGGTGCTGGTTAATTTGATAATTTTAAGTTTTGGGGCTATGTGAAAATTATTCTGCTTTCAAATCTGTCTTTCCTTTGAAAACTGAAGATGTGAACAAGTATGCCAGGCATTCTAGTTAATGGAGTCTAACACTGATGTGAACAGTTTCTTCTAACCTTAAAGGTTAACAGCTCTGTCTATATTTAGAAGCTTGTGATATATTGCACAGGGTTTACACTCCCACTTGCTGCTTCTGTATATAGATGTGTGGCACTATCCTGTCCAGAATCCAGACAGAATCATCTATCAGCTTCCATATCATCTGAAAAGAAAACAGCAGGACACTCATACATTGTAGTGTTTTACTACACCGCAGTACACTGTGGATCAGTGGCACTTTGATTAAATCATACGTTCTTGCTTTTCTGTAAAAAAAATGACACAGCTGCCTTTTTTTTTCCTGCTGCCTTTTTGAGCACTCTCACCTTTTACAAATTTCCTGAAATAATGTGGATAGAACCTACCAATGTCACTGATTGGCTCAGCCTTGGCCAGCAGCGGGTCCGTCTTGGAGCCAGCTGGCTCTGTTGGACATGGGGGAAGCTTCTGGCATCTTCTCACAGAAGCCATCTGTGCTGGTTTTGGCTGGGATAGAGATAATCTTCTTCACAGTAGCTAGTAAGGGGCTAAGTTTTGGATTTTTGCTGGAAACAGTGCTGATAACACAGGGATGTTTTCGTTATTGCTGATCAGTGCTTACACAGAGTATTCCATACCATATGATGTCATGCTCAGCCATAAAAAGCCAATACAGAGTACCATCCTATTTTCAGTTTTGCCAATCTATGCTTTGACAGCTAATAATGATGTTGCAAAGTTGCCTGGGAGTTTGAAGCACTGATGAATATTTTGTGCATTTGTGACATTTGTTGGGCATTCAGAGTGTTTGCCACTGATAGATGCTTCTGATGCTAGAAAGAACTAGGTCTCCTCTGTCTGGCTTATTTACAGGTAGAAGCAATTTAATATTTTTGTTCTTTGTCCAATGCTGCTGCTACTTATAAAACTTTTCATCTCCAGGATTCAGCTCCTTCATAATTTCTGAATGTAGGAATTAGACTAGATCAGTAAAAAAATTGGTTTGCATATTGATTTTAGATACAGTTTCTGTGTAGAATCTGATCCCTCAGAAAACACAGTCATTTCTAATAATTTGCTCAACCCTTTGTTTGCTTTTTGCCTAAACAACCTGAATAACAGCTAAAGTGTGTAGGTGTGAGGAAGACTGGCAAATAATTTACTTGAGGCTTTAGCTCTTCCATCTTTGCAGAAGTCATTCAGATGACTAAAGCAGGATTTCTTGCTCTATATAGCTCTGTCTCTTTTAAGTGTCAAAACACAAGAGAAAATGGAGAGCCTAACTATACGAAAAAGGGAAGAAATGAACAGATTTTACTGAAGAACAAGTAAGCCAACTGTCACACAGCAGATAATAGTTTCACAGAATTTGAAGACAAAGAGCATAATTTTTCTGGAAGTGAGATAGTGTACATATTCATGTTGGGATCACCCTGCAAGGGCTCGACCTTAAGGAGAAGGAGCTGTGGCATTGAGAAGATGGTAAACAGCTGGACACCTGCACGGCTCAGCCTTGAGGAGAAGGAGCTGTGGTAAACAACTAAGAAGCAGCAAAGGAGTGCAGGAACACCTGCAGGCAGCAAATCCTGACTGTGTGAGAGGCACGTGGACAGCGCGTGATATTTTGTATATAGCCAATTGCAATAATGTGTGTAACAAGCTGTAACCAATCATGAGTGTGTGTGCAGTGGCTAAGCAAAAATTATGATATATATTGGAGTCACACAAGACAATAAACGGCTTCGGAATATAACTCTCATAGAGTTGTGAAGTCCATCTTTCTCCCGCATATTCACACTACAGTTATTTAAGTAGAGAACAGGAGAGAAAAGGAAAAGATGGATTTGGCTCATCTTCTGCTGAAGCCTCTGCTATATGATTTCTCTATGACTTGTTCTTCCCCTGTGTGTGTAGCTGTATAACTCATTAAGCAATCCTGATCAGGAACTATGATCTTTTTCTTTTGTAAATTATTACCAAAGTATGTGGCATGCACTTTTGCTGTGGATACATATTTTCCAATATCTAAATATTGGCATGACTATAACAGGTAATAAAGTTCTCTCTCTTTGATCAGTCAGGATCCAAAAGGAAGAGGCCTGATCCTTCCATTGCCCTGGAAAGTTCTATTAGATGCCACTGATACCATCCTTAATTTCCACATAAAATTAATCAGTTTTCCTAGCTCTTTGCTTTTTCTGGAGTGCAGAAAAATTTGCAACTTGTAACTAACTCATGACGATTTAACAGGGCCTGTTGTGATAGGACAAGGGGTAATGATTTTAAACTACAAGAGGGCAGATTTCGACTAGACATAAGGATGAAATTTTTCACAGTGAGGGTGGTGAAACACTGGCACAGGTTGCCCAGAGAGGTGGTAGATGCCCCATCCCTGGAAACATTCAAGGTCAGGTTGGATGGGGCTCTGAGCAACCTGATCTACTTGAAGATGTCCCTGCTCATTGCAGGGGGGTTGGACTAGATGACCTTAAAAGGTCTCTTCCAACCCAAAGATTCTATGATTCTATGATAAATTCACTGCAGGAAATTACAGGAGAATTAAAAATGGAGTAATTTTAGAATTTTGTCTTTGGAAATGTTCTTTTCATCTTGGTTGCTACCATATACAAGATATGATAACTGAAAACTCCAAGTTTTCCCTGTCTCCATGGTCTCCTGGGGTCTCTAGGAGAGGCCTGACTATATCCTCAGTGTTACACATGCTACTCTTAAGCTCAAGAGCCATTCAGTCTACTTGTATTTACAAGACTGTATTTTTTGGAAACCATTTCAAGTGGCAGCTTGTCAGGTTGTGCCTGTATGGTATGAGGACTCACCATGGCCCTTCAGTGGTCATCACAGCCCCATGGGCATTTCAGAGTAGAGCGGACAGTTATGCATGCTTCAGTCCCCCAACTGTTTCTGCCGGTGGTTGTCCAGTGTTCCTTTAGCACAAGTGGTGACTACACGTGGTATTTTGTGTGTATCTTTAATAGTTTATTCATGGGTGGGAACTGCTTTGCAACATAAGCCAATTTCTCTGTACAAGTTTTTCAGTTGCAGAAGTGAAGGAACTTTCCCTTTCTCCCTTCTCCACTACAGCGCGTCATCCTGGCACCTTGCTCATATGTTACTCAGTGTGGTGTGGGTGTCGTTGCCGCAAGCAACAGCACACACTCGGTTACACCCCCTATAGCTACAGAAGTGAGAGTCAGTTTGAAAATTTTACTAGGTTTTTATTAATCTGTGATGCGCTGCCCAGTCATCTGCAGTTTCTTGCCTGTCCAGCGCTCACAAACTTGCTGGTAACCCTTAATGTAATCGCTTTCGGTATTTTCACTTCCATCCTTTGGGATGAAATCTCTGCAGATATGTCCTGTGCAGTCACTTGACCAACAAGCAGAGCAGAAACTGGCTGGTTTATCAGCTAATCCCATAGACATGCCAGGCAACTGGACAATAATTAAGTTGATATTTGCTTTTCAAAGAATCTGTAAAGCATTGGTAGTGAATAACTGTTGAAGAATAAAACTGGAGTTTCCTACAGTGCATTGTAAAAACTAATTTCTTTCTGTTAAAGCAGTAGCAGTGAGATAAGTTTTCAGTAATACCTAACTTAGAACTCTGCTCATTTCTTCAGACATGGAGATGACTTGATTGTGACACTGTTTGCTCAGGTAGGCACAATTTTGACATATTTCTCTCACGGTCTTGCAATTTAAAGGCCAAATGGCCAAACCAGTCGTTTTTCATCGTTAATATTATATAAGATATGTTTGCTTGAAACAGGAAAAAACCTGTCTAAACAGAAAGTCATAAACCTCCCACTCTGTTATCTATACCACTCTTTTTTAATGCTTTTTGATTATCTGAAAAGTTGAAGTGCAACAACATGATAAACACCTTCAACTGATCTCTTTTCAAATACTGTAGCATACAGTCATGATGAAGACAAATCTGTGCTCTCTGTTATTCTATTGCTTTTCATAATTATGATTTCTCCTTTTGAACATCCTTTATGCATTCAATACAAGGTGATATTTAGATGCAAGATAAGTTTTACCCAGAATACTTATGTTCCTGTACAAAACCATATCTATTTGTTTGATTTTTCCATTCAGATACTTTGTTTTATAAAATATCAACTCAAAATTCTGTAGAATTTATATACTGAGCATGATGTCATATGGTATGGAATATCTCTTTGGTCAGCCTGGGTCAGCTGTCCTGGCTGTGTCCCCTCCCAGCTTCCCGTGCACCCCCAGCCTTCTTGCTGGCAGGCCAGCACGAAGAGGGGGACTGTCCTTGACTGCTTAGCAACAACTCAAAACATCAGCACCTTATCAACAGTTTCTCATCCCAAATCCAAAACATAGCCTCACACTAGCTTCTGTGAAGAAAATTAACTCTATCCTGGCTGAAACCAGGACACTCCTCTTCAAGTAAGTCTGTCTTTAAACAAATAATGAGTTGTTTATGAGGAAAAAAAGAAATAAACTATCGCCTTTGTATTACAGACATGTTATTATTAAATAATGGTCAAAGACTTCAGACAAACCAACCCTGAAAACCTTTTACAGTTGTTTTGCAATGTCCTTCTCTTTTATTCTTTCAGCACAATGGAACAGAGATAAATTAGACTCACCTGTGCAGAAACTTCGACTGAAACCATTTTGTATGTTCCAGGTGCTGGCCAGCCTGCATACTGTACAGAATAACTTTTCTGCATTAACCAATTTACAAGATCGGGCACACAGCAAGTGAGTGTCAATTTTTGGCCACTAAACTTTTTGCAGTGATACTTTTTAAATGTAAACTAAGAATAACAATTAGATGTTACAGATTTCAGTCTGCGTCACCAAGCTTGCATAAAACATGCCATGACTAATGATTTTATTAATCCCTTGAAGTTGCTATACTTGATAAACTGAGACAACAGCCCCCTTGCCTACTAATTACTCTTGCATTGCTGTCCTTACATAAAATTGAAGTGGTTTTTGTGTAATTTCTATTATTTTCAATAAATTAGTCATATGTCAAAGATCAAACATGATCATTCAGGCAATGTCTGAGTCTTGCAAATGAACCAAAGTGAGCAGAGAGCTACACTCATTGTGAGATACTTGCATGATCTGAACCTAGAATTCCACCTAACTCATCCAAGATCATGACATCCCACTTATCCACAGTAGTTCATGATTATAAATGAGACAATATAAATATGATCTTTCTCCATTCCTGTTACAGTGTCACAGTTAACATTAACATTAGTTAAACTGGCAAATTTTGTAGTGGAGTCATTTCCCTCACCCAAAATGCGTGTCTCTAGAACTTATAAGTAATTAGCATTCCAAAGACAGCTGCCTACCATTGCATATGCAGTGCCACAAAAAGATATTTCCAGTCCCCTTGGTTGGAAAATGCAGACCCTATGTAGCCCCTGCTTGCAGTCATACACACATCCCTATGCAGCTGTGTCACTCCAGCAACTTCTAGCTTTCTTCAATGGGCAAAGCAGTCCACTGAGCTGTTTTCCCAAAAGATTATTGTGAAACATATATGCAAAATAATGTGTGTAATGTATATATGCAAAATAATAAAGTGAAAAGTCATTTTAAAAAACTGTATTTGATGTCAGAGAACATGGGCAGTGCGAACTATGTTAGAAAAATGATAACTATGTATATAGACCAAACTTCAAGCTAGGTACAAGGTTTAGGTATGATTAGACAGGTTTTTAATGAGCTTGTAAATTCCTAAAATATTCCTCTCTTGGAGTTCCCAATCTGCAGAGAGATTTCAGGGTCAGTTGTGAATTCCCTTCTACACTAGAAAGAAATATCTGTTCTAAATTAACTTCTTCGGCAATGTCAGCGTATTACAGCCCCAAATAACTTCCCAAGGAAATGTATTTTCTGTTATATTGTTCAAGGATTCAGTCATCTGTGAATTTATCAGGCTTATACCTTTTTTTCTTTTCTTTTAAACAGCCAATCACCAAAGTGTAACCAACAATCTATTAACAAAGCAACTATAACAGGTAAGAGGAATTAATATGACTAAAATTCCTCTATGAAACCATCATGGATTTCTGAATTTAATATTTATTTATAAAAATGTCTCACTGAAAACTGAATTTTCTAATAACCTTATATCTTTTCATATCCTTATATCTGTTTTATTAAAGAGAACTGGGTCATGTGATGACTCAGATTTGGGTGTTATATCATGTTAACTTTCTGATTTCTGTCTTATTAACCTGGCTTTAATTTAAGTTATTTCCCAAACTGTGTTTTTTTTCTTTATATACCAGTGTATGACTGTGTCATGATTACCTTCATTAGTAACTTTTTGCAATGAAAAGTAGTAGAAAAAACTGGTTTGAGGAATACATTGATCTTTCATTTGGGACATGGAGTTCTGTAGCTATACCAAGGCAAAATCTTGGCATTACAAGCCCTTAGGGAAAACTGACTTTTCTGATTTAGGACTGTAAATTCTATATTTTTAACATTTGTAGGTGCATAAGAGAAAAATAATTTCTTTGTAAAAGACACTATTATTTATAAAAAAACATTAACTGGAAAACAGGATTGAGATTGTAAGCTATGTGAACACTTTTGAAAATTTTACCCTGCGGCACTTTTGGTTGTTATTATTATGGCAACTTGGACTTGGACATCTTTATGGGAACACACTTATTGGACCTCGTATTTTTTACATCATGTTAATCCATGTTCTTACACCATATAATTTTCCAGGTAGCTACATTCTCTATGGTGTATTGGCAGAGTGAAAGAGAATTTGCTTTGCCTCTTAATGAAAGTATACAGACGCTTACTGAACAGAAAATTTATCATTTAAACCAAATTCCAGAATTTTCAATTTGAAAATTTTTTTCCAGATAGAACTTGGCTTGATTCATACTGACTATCTGCAAAGATCTTGTCTTTTTAATTGTATAATAGGACTGTAACTCAAGGAAGAAATGGTACCTCAGCTCTTTTGAAGAGAAATGTGGCTTTGCCACATTCAATGATTTCTTTCCTTAGGCTCTGGAATGTGTTAACATCATTAGCTTGTTTTAATCTATCCTCACACAATATCCCCATTTACCTCTAAAAGAGCCAGTCTTGGCACTTCTGTACAATTTTATTTTCCAAGGAACTCATTATTTAATGTAAGCATTTGTGTGTAGGACTTATTAGGGAACAGAGGGTTAAATCTTTAAATATATTCTATACACAGAAAAGCACCCTTAGTTAAGACTATTCTGCAATCATACATAAATTCATGTTAATTAAATAAATAGGGAGGCAAGACAGATAAATGCATAGATCTCTCATGAACTGCTTCTGTTGCCTGTCACAATTATAACCATAAACCTTTGTTAATGTGTTCCTTTAAGAGGTAATTTTGGGCACTGGTTTAAGATTGCTCTCCTTAAGTCATTTCACAGAATCACAAAATCACAGAATCATTAAGGTTGGAAAAGACTTTTAAGATCATCAGGTCCAACCGTCAACCCAACACCACCATGCCCAATAAAACATGTCCCGAAATGCCACGTCCACATGTTTTTTGAATACTTCCAGAGATGGTGACTCCACCACCTCCCTGGGAAGCCTGTTCCAATTCCTGACCACTCAGTCAGTAAAGAAATTTTTCCTAATATCTAGTCTAAACCTCCCCTAGTGCAACTTGAGGCCATTTCCTCTCGTCCTATCACTAGTTACTTGGGAGAAGAGACCGACATCCACCTCACCACAACCCCCTTTCAGGTAGTTGTAGAGAGTGATAAGGTCTCCCCTCAGCCTCCTCTTCTCCAGACTAAACAATAGCTGTTCCCTCAGCTGCTCCTCGTAAGACTTGTGCTCCAGACCTTTCACCAGATTCGTTGCCCTTCTTGGGACATGCTCCAGCAACTCAATTACCTTCTTGTAGTGAGGGGCCCAAAACTGAACACAGTATATGAAGTGCGGCCTCACCAGTGACGAGTACAGCGGCACAATCACTTCCCTACTC
>NW_010525862.1:0-4761 GCF_000687285.1 Phaethon lepturus | reverse complement strand
GCCGTCGCTGCGCTTTCATACCCCTCGTCCAGATCGACGTGGCACCGAATCTGGCCCGAAGCGGTATTTCGCTTGCGCCGGCGCTGCCGGAGACAAGGCTTTGCCTCGCGGCAGGGGCGAGGATGGGCCAGAGGGAGGGGGTTGACCAGGGCTCGCGTGCGGCGCACCATATTTGAGGGAGTGGGTTGACATGGGCTCGCGTGAGCCGCAACTTGGCTCGTGCGTTCCTGGTTCGCTCTGATTTCCCTTGCTTAGGGGAAAATAAATAGCAGCCCTTCTGTTTGGATTGGTTTGTTTGTTTTTTTTCTGAGGCGTTCTGGCCCTTTTGCACTGGCTCTGGAAGGAAGGAAGGATCCCGCTCTGATGACTGAGGAAGGAAAACCTTTTTTGGGAACCTCATCAGGGAATGTAGCAAAGCCTTCTGTTGGGAAAGGTCCTTCCCCTTCCAGCTCTAAATAAATAGTCCTATTAACTTCACAAATAAACCCAACGCAAGTCTTCCCCTGAGGCCCGCTACGGACGGTTATAGATCCGTGCGGGACTGATGCCTGTGACGGTCTCCCCGTGTCCTGTCCCAGGCCGGTGGCAAGGGCAGGATTTCAAGCATGGTCCCTGGTGCTGACCACAAAGCCCACCCACGGGATCCTCTGGAAGTCTCTTGTTAGCCTTCCACGTCTTGAGGCTGGCACCCAGAAACTCCTGAAGGTTTATTTAAAATCTGTTTGCCCGCATGATCTGTGGAAAGCCAGCCTGCCTCCCGCCCCTTCCCTGCCCATGTGCAGTGGGTTTAGTGGTTGAAATCCAGTTGTTGCTAGATAGGGTGAAATTATTTGCAAAAAAAGCACAAAGTTGTATTTATACTAATATTTAGAAAAGCATTTTGTTTTATTAATGGAGGCAAAGGGTTGTTTACTTCCAGACTGCAATTTGTCAGCTGTTCTTCATTACAATTCTCTCTCTTATTATGTATTAAGCATTTAAAAAAAAAAACCCATTATGTTTGAAGCCCCAAAGCCAGAGCTAAAGAGCAGAGATGCTTTGAGTCCATGTCAGGCTTAAATTCCCCTCCCACCCTCATTAGATTTATGGGGACAATCACTGACTGCGCTGACAGCAGATGCAACCTGGAGCGGTCCGGCGGCGCTCGCAGCAGCGTGGCTCTGCGGGCTGACAGCAGGGTTGCACGGGGAGGCGGAAAAAAAATCCCGCTGTAAAAAAGCAGGGACTGAGAAAACCTGGCTTAATTCTTCGTTCAGTGAGCTCCCACACTGCTTGCATGTTCCTCCACCATTCCCTTCTCCGTTGTGAACCTGTGCCCGTGATAAAGCACCCCTTTCCCCACCGGTTACCTCGAGCGGGTATTACTGACTGATAAGGCTGGTAATGTAACACGGGGCTTTTCTCTCCTCTGTGGCTCAGCCTTTGCTGATTGAATTTCAATTACTGTTTGGGGCCTGGCTCAGAATTGTGAAAGAGGATAAATTTTCAAAAAGGAAGAGCATGCTGGAATAACCAGATCTTCCCTGTACCTGCCAGCAGAGTCTGGCTGGCACCGCGGGGAGGGATGCGTCGCTGTCAGGGGGGTTCTGCTGGATCCTGCGCAGTGTCTGACCTTTTTGCTGATTGAATTTGAGCATTCCTTTTGTTACGTTATGTTTTAGTCCTGGAATAAGCAGAAAGCGGGCAGAAAGCTCCCAGGGGGAGAGCAGCGTGTGAGTGCTGACCCACCGCTTCTGCCTGAGCGTGGACCGGAGAGGACGCAGGTGCTCGGATTGCCCCAGGGTTGCACCCAAGCTTCAGGTTGGGTGGGCTCTGTTGGTGGGAGCCTCCTGGCCTCTAAAAGCTGGTGGTGATGCTCGAGAAACTGCAGGCTCCCTTTCTTGCTGCAGTGATGCTCCGTACCCTGTCTGCACCCAGGTGGGCTCTGGGAAGGAGTCGGGAATCCTCTGCCTCCCTTTCCTGTGACTGCGGTGCTGGTTCGTGGTGAAGAGCCTGCTGCCCTGAGACGGCATCGCCTGTAAGACTTGCTCCCGTAGCATCCATGCTCTTACTCTGAACAGTGGAACGAGGCCCCGTTTATCTGTGGGCACACCGAGTGCTATGGGCGGTTCCTTGGCTGTTCTTTGATCTTAAAATCTGCCTTTGAATTTGCTCATAGCATAACCCCAAATTAATGCCTCCGTTGTGAAAAGTAAACCTGCCATTAAAATGACAGAGAAGCAGCGAGTGAGGCTGCAATTGGTTGGGTGGGGAATGTCAGGGAGAGGAAGGCTGCTTTCATGGAGATCATGGAAAATATATATGCACAGATCTATAATGGCAGCACCATGCCAACTTGCTCTCGGGGTAAACTCTGACTCACCCAGACTGCCTTGACATGCTGTCTGCTCTGTAGATGAGCTGTAAAGAGTCAGTTTTGTGCCTCTTGTGTGCGTGTGTCCCCAGGGACGACCGTCCCCTCGCTGCGGATGGGTAAGTCGCTGCCTTGCGAGGCTCCGTGGCCGCCCTTCGGTGCAAACCGTTCCACGCGGTGCCGGCCGCACGCCGCCTCCTGGCTTATGGGTGCCACGGGTGGCTGCTGGTTAGCAGTGCAAAACAGACATTTACTCTTAATCCAGTGGAAAATTGTATTATATATTGTGTTATGTGTATATTGTGAATAGGCTGATGACCCTGCTGGAGAGTGGCACGCTGCTGGGCAATTGGGGAAGAAACGGGGATGCGTTTGGGGTGTGAAGAATCTTCATGGTCTGTTTTCCTGTCTTCCCCCCATCCTGCTCTAATTATCAACGAGGTGGTGGAAGTGATGTGTCTTTAATCTGTTGTCTGCAGGCTTCAGAGCTAAGGCAAACTGAAAACCTGACTGGATGAGTCCCCTCTTCAAGTTTCGGGCTCTTTGCAGCTCGCGAAGGCGTCTTGCTGTTGGTTTGCGTTTCCTAGGTGGTTTTTAAGGCCTCTCAAGACTTCATAGGTGAGGTACTTACCACACATAAAAATAAATGAGGGCTGATTTCAGAGCTTGATTTCTGGAATTTAGGTTGTCTTGGTGGAGTCTGGTGCCCAAACACGTTACGCATGAAAGCCTAGGACGAGCCCTGCCCATGGGGCGAACTGGAGGGGACCCAGCTCGAAATTCAGCCGTGGCCCATGGGACATCCCAGATGACTGTCCTGAGCTTCCAAAGGAAGGGAGATTGGTTAGCTGCTTGGTGGTGGGAGTCAGGAAGTGCCTTGTCCCGTATTACACTCTCCTTTCTGTAATGAATTAACAAATTAATTGCACTAGCTGAAGAGGATGAAGGGCCTCTCCTGTGGACTTATTGCACTGTGCTTTGGGAAGGTGTTTCAGGCTCCCCTGGCTCTGCTGTAGATCCTATAGATGAGCAGAGGAGTTGGCGTCTCTCTTGGGCTTTGGTGCTATTTTGGTAATTATGGGATGTGCAAGATGCAGAGAGGAGGAGAAAGAGCAGAAATGACGGCCTTGGGAACGAGCGGGCTGGGTCCCCGGAGGCTGCGCCGGCGTCCGAGGGGCTGCGATGCTCGGGGGGATGCAGGGAGAAGAGGCTGTGGCCCAGCCGCGCGCTGCTTCTCCGCCCGCCTGCCAGGGACCGGCCCGCAGTGCTAATTGCGGGTCTAAAGGAAGTTGTGTTTTAACATAATGTAATTAGGCAGCGCTGGCATGGCGTGGCTCTTCATTTGAGGGGTGATGGATCGCTAGCGGAGCCCTGCTACCTCCCGCCAGCCCTCGGAGGAGCCCTCGCCGTTCCCTTCCCAGGGCTCCTGACATCCCACCCGCAGCAGCAGCCGCCCGCTTTGTTCGCCCTTTCCCATTAATTCAATCTGCGCTGATAGCAAATCATTACTGGGGAGTATATTGTGTAAAAATGAGCTGTTAATTGAAGTTTTGTTTGCTTTTTCTCTTACCCTTGCAAAAAGCCTTGCATAATAAAGGACTGTAAAAATACATGTTGCCACGCTACAAATATACAAGGTGGGAAGGGGGCAGGGGGAGAGAAGAGAGGCAAAGCTGGTCTCCATTAGACTTTAATAAGCATGTAGAGAAAAAGCTCTTGTTAATCCCATCTGAGGCTTAAAGGTTTATTGCTAACAATTAAAATCTCGTATCGTAGTGCTGACTTGATGCCACAAACCTCTCTGCCGTGTCCTGCTGAGCAAGCTGTGGGTGTCTGGGTGGTGGTGATGTGCAGGGCAGTCCTTAGGCAAATATCCCTTAGGAAAATATCCATTAGGATCTGGCAGTGAGCTTGGCTGTAACAGGCAAGCTTCCTCGCAGCAAACAACTGGAAGGGTATATGCATCCTAACTGGTCTTGGTGGGCAGCACTTGTGTGCTCAAAAACTCCGCCTGAAGCAACCGATCCTTTGGAAAAGAAATTTGCTGGTTGTGTTTTCGATGTTGCTCCAGCCTTCCTGGTGGACAGGAGGTTGGTGACACACAACCCGCTCCTGCTGTTGAGGAGGTGGGTTTTGTTTGTTTAACAGGTTGCTTGGATGTTTGGTGGTGGTTTTTTTTGGTTTTTTTGCTAGATTGCGTGGCAAAAGCAGTGAAAATACTCCTGCGCTTCTGTTTTTGTAATGGCAGAGGTTACAAAAACCATCTCAAACCATCTCCTTTCTGCCATGTAAAACATCGATATTGCACAACATCACGTTTTGTAACAAACCTCCTGGGTTTCCCGAGGAGCCTGGGAATTGTACAAGTGTTCCCTCCTCCTGGGCACGCTTGCCCTGTCCCTGCGCCG
>NW_010525861.1:3271-4180 GCF_000687285.1 Phaethon lepturus | reverse complement strand
AAATGGTGTTGCCAGCCACATCCCTCAGCGACCGCCGGCTCCGAATCCCCCAAGGGCAGGTAGCCCCTCAACTTCAGAGCTTGCTGCAGCTCCGAGCTGGTTTTCGAGGTAAATAGATGTATAGCTGACCTGGTATAAAACTCCCCGGTGTCAGCCAATCCCTCGCGCGCCCGCCATACCTCATCTATGAATTAGATTCCTCCATTTTCCTAACAATAATGTATGACACACAAGCGCTAATAATGGGGCCGAGCAATCATAAACCGATAAGTCCCTGACTGATTGGCTTTTCCTTCGGCATCCATCAAAGCGTCATTGATCTTCTGTGCGAAGGGGGGTGATTAATGGCCTTCCCGAAGCCCGACGGGGTTGTTTACGAGGGCTGGCGAAGGAGCGCGGTGGCAAGGAGGGCTCGGGAGCAGCGGTGGGGAGTAAATACCCTCCCTGTGGCACTCGGTGGAGGAAGAGAGCCCGTGCTCCTGGGTGAGGGGCAGGAGAGATGTGGAACGGGACAATTTGAGGTCGGCGGAGCCGGGGAAGCGCTGCTGGAGGGATGTGGCTGCATGTTTAGGGTCCCACGAGGCGGACGGCCACCTGAGGCCGTGCAGGGAACCATTGGCCACGTTCCCGTCACCACCTCTGTGACCTCGGGCTTGGGCTGGGGGATGTCGTCCCCGTTGGGGACGGGGGGAATCTGTAGTTGGGTCATTCAGGGACTCTGCCTTCCCCCTCCGCGGAAGAGCACCGTCTCTCCCGGGTGATGCTGGAGGAGCCGTGGTGCGAGGCAGGGAGAAAAACCAGGTTGTGGTTGTCGTCTTGTTTCTTTTTTCCCCCCTTTTCCTCCTCCCTTGTCGATGGAGATTAGCAGCATAAAGCCTTTTACGGCCCCCTGCACCAACCCGCCGGAAA
>NW_010525861.1:2808-3211 GCF_000687285.1 Phaethon lepturus | reverse complement strand
CCCCCCCCCCCCCCCCCGCCGTAAAAGCCCCGGCTGCGGGCGATTATCTGAGCGAGCGTCTGCTTCGGGTTTGCTGGGCGCCGGGGATCTCGGGAACGAAGCGTGGAGAAGGGCTCCGAGGGGTTTTCTTCGTTCTGGGAGAAAATCGCAGCACTTTGGGAGTGGAGCGGGGCCGTGGTGGCCATGTGGAGGATGGTTGGGTAGGGGGGGATGGCTGCCGGGGTGTTGGGGTGACCCCCAAATCCAGTTGCCTGTTACACGCCAGCCTGGAAAGGACGCCGGGTTCCCAGTTTGCTCGGTCCTGCTGCATTTCTGGAGACGGGGCAGAGCGACGGCTTTGCTCTGCCTCCTGGCTGATGCCCAGAGGCTGGCGGCGACCGCGACAGCACACCCCCGGGGGCGC
>NW_010525861.1:0-2777 GCF_000687285.1 Phaethon lepturus | reverse complement strand
CCTGCCGCGCAGCACCTGACGGAGGCTAAGCGGGCGGAGGGGGCAGAGCATCCCGCTCCCCTCTGCGGGTGCCGCTCGGCGCCCACCGACCTCGCTGGAGCAATTACCTTCCCGATTAGTGGGTTTTCAGTCCCTTCTGTAAAGTCTCAGCTAAATTACTTCCCTCCTCCCCCCAGTCCAGGCAGGTACTGAGCACAGAGGCCCCATTAGCGCGTAATTAGGTAGATTCCAGCAAAACCGCGCTCAAGCTCCCTCCTTCTCCTCACCCCCCTCCAAAACCCGGTATCAGGCATCAGCACGTTAGCGAGATGTAAATTAGCACCTCCAGACGAGAGCAGAGTTCACCCTGCACTGGGCTCTGCCTTGCTGTGCCAGTGCACTCCTCGTTTTAATAGTTTAATAAAAATTAGCATAATTAACGAACATCTGTATGATCCAGAGTGGTGCAATTTGGCACTTGGAAACGAGGACTTAAACATTATTGCTGGGAGTTTAATGTTGTTTTAATTCTTTTTGGCACTGCGCAGTGAAATAAACGCTCGGTGCCGCGAGTTCTCGGCTGGCTCTCATTTGCATTTTCCTCCCTTTGATTATGAGCAATCGCGGACTACCCAGCAATTCATCAAAGCAGAAATTATTTTAAAATACCTCACAGCGTTCAGGCTACGGCAGAGCTGGGGGGGGGAGCGAGCGGAGGCTGGGGGCTCCCCGTCACGCCTGGGGTGCATCTCGGCCCCTCTGCCCATGAGGCTACAGCAGATAGACCCCAATTTTTCCCTTCTGGGTTTGCAGCAGGATTTTTCCTCCCTGGCTGCTGAGGACAGCAGGGCAGGGGGATGCAGCCCCCATCCCTCCCCGCTCCTTCCTTTCCGGCAGCATCGCAGGGGCTGACTCGGTGCTGTTTGCTGGGGTGTGGGTCCCCGGGGAGCATCGGGACTCCAACCTGCGGAATGTCGTGGCTCCTGGGACCCTTTCCTGGCTCCGGCAAGGGCAGCACCATCTGCAGAGCTGGGAGCAACGTCTGTCCCTGGTGACTCTCAGCCCACCTCCCGAACACCTGTTGGGAAGCAGGGATGAGCTCAGGGACCCATTAAACGCCCCAAGCAGACTGGAGGGGGTCAGAGCTCGCGTGGGACACGGGGTGGGACGTTCTGCTGTGCACATCACTCTTAACATCTCCTTTAAAAAAAAAAAATCTCCTATTTTGATGGCAAACTTCTTAAGCCTGTGTGTTAACTCCTCCTCTTGCTTGCATGGTGGCACGGAGGTTTTCTCTGCTATTATTTGCCTCCAAAATCTGCTGTCAGAGGGAAAAATCACAGGTAAATCTGGAGAGGGGATGGGTTACCCAGGCACGATCCACCCGGAGGGGCTTCACAGAGCTCCAGGCTGGAGCCTGGGGCATCCCGAGGGTTGCCATCTGTAACTAAAATACCCCAAAATATCAGGGTGTGAACTAAATGCTGTTTCTGAGCAAGCCCCAAGCCATGCCCCACAGGACCCGGAGCGAGGGGGGAGGGCAGGGCAGGACGAAGGAGGGGTGTTAGGGAGGACAGTGAAGGATTTATAAGGGGGAGAGGTGCGACTGGGGTATTTTCTGGTGGGAGTCTGGGGGCTGCTCTCTGTAGGTCCGGGTACCGAAGGGACCTGAGCCACGTCCCCTGCGCCGGCACTAAACCCGCGTTGCTCCGGTTGTGTCTCCCCAGGAGTACAACGTGTACGGCTGGTGGGTCGGAGAGCTCAACAACGTGGTTGGGATCGTCCCGAAGGATTACCTGGCGGCTGCCTACGACCTGGAGGAGTGATGAGGACCACAGCACCCCAGGTGAGATGTGGCACCCCGGGGTGCACCCGCTGGGGGTGGGGAGGCAGCTCATTTCCTGGGGTGCCCCAGCATCGACGGGGTGCTGAGCCTCAGGGGCTGTCTTTGGCTCCATCTCCTGGTCTCGATTTTACTTGGGAGCAGGCGAGACCAGGAACCACAGCCACAGTTCAGGGACAATGCCACCCTGCCCACTGTCCCTCCCTGGATTTCAAGTCCTTCAAGCTCCATGGGAGGAACCTGCTAAAATCACGGCAGCCACCTCCATCGGGCCCGGAGAGCCGTGTGTCACCAGCTGTAACACCAACGCTGACACCAAGCAGTGTTTTTCACCCAAACCAAGCCCATTATGGAGGCATGTGCCAGATGGGGAAACTGAGGCACGGATCAGGGCTGGGAGAGTGGAGGGGGTCTGCAGCCGAGCTAGAGGCAGAGTCCTGGCACCTGCCTGGGGCAGCGAGACCTCCAGATTCATCCGGAGATCTCCCACCCTCCTTAACCCCCCTGTGCCTGCGAGTCACCATGTGAGGCTGCGTCACCCGTGCCTCTGTGTCCCCTTCCCCACCGTCACCCGTGTCTCTCCCCCTCCCCGAATCCAGGTGCTTCTCTCCCGGGCTGCGCTGAGATACCAGCGAGATTGTCCCCACCACCCACCTACCCCTGCTACGGGCACCCGCAGAGACCCGCGTCCCATCACCCGGCCACGCACCCGTGGTACCCGCTGCGATGCCGCTGGGGCATGGCGGGCGTGTGGGGGGCTGGCAGCCCGCAATAAAACCATTTTCCTCTCCACGTTCGGCTGCTCCAGACTTCCTCGCGGGTCTGGAGCCGGAGCGGGGTGCGGGCAGTGGCCCCTCGCCTCCAGCCCCAGCTCTGAGCATCCCCGGAGCCCTCTGGTCCAGGCCCATCCCGGCCCGCGACCGAGGATTAACCCAGAGCATCCTCCTCTTCCTCC
>NW_010525860.1:15130-19648 GCF_000687285.1 Phaethon lepturus | reverse complement strand
TTAGTGATTCTGTGATTCTGTGATTTAATGATAATTTGTATCACAGATGTAAGACAATTAATATTTCCTAGTTGAAGATATCTAAACTGTGTTATGAAAGTATGGATCCATTCCCATAGTATGGGCTTCATGAAGCTATAAGACTTTGAAGGTTACATAGTTTTATGCAACACATGAGAAGAACCTCCTTCCCTACCATCTACACTAGGGTAACTTCTGTGACTGTGATCTGCTGACTTCTTACTGAAGTCAAAGTATGTTACATCCCTTCATCCACATAACCAGCCATTTTGTCGGAGTAGGCCCTTGGGTTGGTCAAACGTGGTTTGCCTTCTCGTAATGCTCAGAGTCCAAAATCTGCTGCTCACTCTGGGTTCCTCTGGGTGTTAACTCCAGCACCCCATAGTCACTGCGGCCAAGCTGTCATCTGTGACCACATCTGCCTCTCAGTTGAGACTAATTTTCACTTGTATTTACCTCTATACTGTTGTTATTAGTATTTCAGAGGCACTGGCGTTGCCCCCATGCCTCACCCTTGGTCTGCCTCTGCACAGCACGGCTGTTGCCATATTCTTCAACCTGCCATTCCCAACATGGGCTGCTTTGTCTGACAAAAATCCCAAACGAGTTGAATACATTTTGTGACGGTTTAATTCATTTTTGAGAGAGAACCACAATCGAGGGGTGCTTGCTGTTGAAACGAAACCAGAGCTTTCCACCTAATTCCTTCACTCCAGAGCTGCAGCTTTAAAAGGTGCTACAACCTGCATCAAAATCCAGAAGGATGCTCTCGTCGTAAGACTGTGAGCATGAGCAAACTCACAGAGAGAACAAAGTGAATTGCACAGCAAATCCCTTCTTCCTTGCTGTTAAAGGGATGTCACTGCTACATTACACTGTCCTGTGCCGGAGTCTGCCTGAAGACCAGCAACACATCTCCCACAACAGCCCACAGCTCCGCAAAACCTCTCTGAGCCGCCAGGTAAGCTGGTAGTCAGCGCCCACAGAAAGGCTGGTGCTTCCCTACAGCCATCGATCTTGCACCAAGAGCACTCTAGTATTAGGTGATGTGAAGCCTTTAAATCATAAAGAGTTTTTGTTAAGCTGTGGAAAGTGCTGGTTTGTAACACTTAAGTGCAGAGACAGGGAAGGTGGTCCCAGATCCTTGGTAAACCAGAGCCAGGTGGGACTGCGTGGGAGCCAAGCACCGCTGAAGCTCCCGTGGCAGCCTGAAGCAATGCCAAGAGGTGGGAAAGACGAGAGGTGGGCACACCAGCTCCATTACCTACTGACCAAGGAGACGAGCAGGCTTTACTAGCAACTATGGGAGCAATGTGTGTCATGAAAAGAGAAGCAATGAGCTGTTCCTTGCCCAGAAAGTGGGAGCAGATTTACGTAAAAGGTTACATCAGAATTTTTGGCTTCTGAAGCTACTTAGTTCCTCATTTAGAAAAGGCTTTGGCCCAAGCCTAAAAAGAAGCCGGGGCTGTATCACTGCCTCTGCATCCAGACTTCCCCCAAATCTGGATGGTATGACTTTGTGCCTGTTGCAAGTATCTCCCCTCCACTTGCAAAAAAAAGTGGGGGGGTGTGAATCTGTCCACCATTTTACTTGGCAATCAAAACTCTGATCTCATTCACACTCTTTTGACCTCAGACCAAGTTTCATGCATCTCTTTTCCTTTCTTAGATGGCTAATACTCTTAAAAGAAGAAACAGATGGTACCCGTTCGCAGATGTCAAATGCTTGCCTCACGTGGCATGCTTACTATTGGATTTTCACCAGAGACTCCTCGCCCAGGTAGCGAGATTTTTGTCATAATCACCAGCTTTAAACCTGAAGCAAACATTTGCTGGCTAGGCTGAGCCACAATTACATTTATATCTCTCAGTGCTTCTGATGATACTTTTTTAAGTTGACTGGAGGTTGGAGTACAGGAAAGGGGTTGGAGTTCGGGAAGTAGAGTATTAGAATTGGATGTTAAATAAGAGATGGAAAAAGAATAAAAAGTGTAACAACCCCTGCACTCCTAGGAGAGGAAGTACAATCTAAGAGCAGAGCCACTAGAGGAGAAGACACGTATTTCCCAGTACGCGTGAAGCTGACTTGGGAGCAACGCTACGGGTGTTTGTGATGAATACTCTGATTTACACTCTGCTACCCTTCCGCACAGCCTGTCCGGAACCCTGTGTGTCACGTGGGACCCTGTGTGTCACGGAATAAAGCAGCTGTGCAGCTGTGAGGATTGCCACTGCGTTCCCCAGAACAAGGCTCCCGGGGCTTTTCTTTCTTTGTGTCTTTTCCTGTTTTTGAACACAGGTTTCTGAGCTTCCTGGCTGGGTGGCTGAAAGCACAGGGAAAGCGCTGACCCCTCGGGGACAGCAGCGTTCAGCATGGGATGTCCTTGTCCCTGCTTGCAGCTGGTCTGTGTTAAGAACGAATTCACCCAAACTGGATGACCCCAGCGGTAGTTCTGTAGCACATTTACAACATTGCACATCATCAAGAAAAGCGCTCCAAAAGGTCTAAAAGCAGCCTCCTCTCTCTGTGAGGGGTTAATTCTGGAAACTAAAGGTGGGCACCTAATGACAGCGCTGACACTGCCAGGTGTTTCAGACGCATTAAGCTAATGCGCTTATTCCACAAGCCCAAAGTGCCTCATCTACCCACCTTCATCCCGTGGCAACTTCTAAAGCACAAAGAGGCATTAGCAAATCTACAGCTGAATGAAATCCAGGCTAGAGGAAAAATAGAGCAAAAGTCATGTTAAAAGTCATGAACAAGGTGACTGCTTGTCACAGATACAGGTCTGCTCCCCCAGATACATTCATTTAGTCTGTGTTCAGTACCTGAAGTGTGTTGAGCTACAAACTGCATGCAGATTAACCGTGCTGAAGCACAGCCTCAGTAAGGGACCTTCCCACACTCATTTGGGTACCTCAGCAGGCTCAGGACTACCATATTTCCGTCCTTCTGCTTTCACCAGGTGTTGCTTCTTGGGGGAAAATTGAGTTACAAAAGCATGAGAGCAATGGAAAGCCGACAGCTTTATCAGCTGCACCAAGCGGTATTGGCAGCACAGAGCCAAAGGCGGGGGGAAGGTACACCTCCTGGGACCCCTGCACCTTCAGCTGTGGTAATTTCTCCTCTTTTGGGGAAGTACATAATATCCAGCTCTGTCTGCAACTCTCATTTCAGTCAGAAGATAATATAGGGCAATCTCTAGTATCAGGACAGTATTTGCAAGTCAATGAAGAGCCCATCCACGATGTCAACTTTTGTCAGTGCTACCAAAAACATCACAGGCAGAGGAGAATCAAGAGCAGGATCAGAAAGCCCAGGTTGCTTTCCCTAGGACTGCTCCCTTGGTGGCCAGAAAAAACGTCATTGCTGGGACAACGTTGCTGCAAGTGCTGCCTGCCGGAGAAGGAAGGTATGGGTTGTGTTGGCTTTCTCTGTTAGCGGGTAGGAGGGCAGTTTCAGAGGACACCCTCAGGACTGGTATCTCTTTGCTTGCCAGGAGACCCTAAGCCCACCAAATAATTTTCCATGGAAAGTGGAAGATTCCCTGTGCTAAATCCTCTGGGAAAGAAGGAGTGATAAAAAAAGGCAGTTTCAAGTTAGCAAAGGAGTATTAAGATCGGGCAGCTCCTCAGATCCATGGGGGTTCTGTCCTGTTTGAGGCCTGTGAGGCTGTATGGATAGTACAGGGGCAAAATCCTCCAGCAATACCCTGTCTGGGTGCGCTGCTTCCCCGCAGCCGTCCCCGGCGCTGCTCTCACCTTGCCTTGTCTCTTGCCACCTCAGCCGGCCCCGTGGGATCCGTCTGCCAGCTACAGGCCTTGCAATGGGGGAAGGTGGTGTTCCCTGCTGCAAGCAGGGAGCAGAGCTCCGGCACGCCTGAGCTATACCCCTTCCCCTCGCAGGCAGCCGCCGCGGACCCTCCGCTGCCCAGGCCGGGCAGAGGTGAAGCTCTGCCTGCGACTCACAGGGCTGAAAGGAGCCGGGCATCGTCTCCTGACAGCCGGCAGGACGTTCCTCCATGGCTGCCGAGCAGTGCTCCGAGCAGCCCTGTGCAGGCAGGCGGGGAGGTAGCACCCCACTTGGTGTTTACGTGTCGGGGGCAATCGGCCCAGATCCGAAAGCCCAGGAGAAGCAGGGCTGCCACAGCTCCATGCCCCCGGTGCAAGCGGGAGCACGGCCGAGCATGCATTCCCAGCGGGCAGACATGGACGGAACACACAGACACATCTACACATATATGCCTGTAAAAATGCACAAATGGCTGGTCACACAGATCCCCAGACCCTACGGTCTCCCCGGCAGCCCCTTGTCCCTCTGATAGCCAGTTTCTCCCACGGGCTCACCCTCAGAGACTCACACGCACCCCGGCTCAAAGGCAACTTCACCCACTTGGCAGCTTGCCCTGCACTAGCACTCGCCCACTCACGCTCGCTCCAGCTGCTGGCCCACAGACACACGGGCTGCCGCGGCCCCGGGTACCGCTCCCGTTGCTG
>NW_010525860.1:14780-15081 GCF_000687285.1 Phaethon lepturus | reverse complement strand
CCACTGGCCCCAGTCTCGCCTGTTGCTGCCGCCACAGACACACAGGGCTTCCAACCAGCGCGGGCTGGGCACAGGGCATGGCCAGCCCGATGTGGGGCATGGCCAGTTTAGATGGGACTGGCCCTTTTTATCCCCTTATCCCTTTACTTCCCCACACTTGTTCCTCCCCAACATGACCTACAACCCCTCCATCTCCCTGCCTTTGGTTTCTCCGCTGGACACCCCCTGAAGTAACTCCCCTCAGTCCAAAAGATGCTCTGGCGCTGACTCGTCCCAATGGGCTTCACACCGACGGCTGTCC
>NW_010525860.1:14249-14697 GCF_000687285.1 Phaethon lepturus | reverse complement strand
CTCGTGGAGGGGACCTCTGCCGTGCTGGTGGCTCCTGGGAGGAGCAGGGTATGATTTGGGGACCCCCCGCCCACCGCCCCTCTGCTGTCCTTCACGGGTGTGCGAGAAAAAAGCCACACACCCAAACGCCTGCGATTCCACCTCAGACCGCCGCGGGACAACACACAGCACAAGCCCTGAGACCCCAAACACGCCCCGCTCCCCAAGGAGCAAAGCGCTGCCCGCAGACCTGCCCTGCACCGCCCACCCGCGCGATGTTAAAAATTATGGGTTTGGGTTTTTTTCTTTTTTTTTTCCCCCCGTTGATTAGCAGTCAACGTCACCCCCCTGCCGTGATTCTGGCTGAGGTTATAGCACCGTTCTCTTACAACCCGGTTTTCCAAGATGTTAAAAATGAATGATGGCCATACGCAGAACCGACCTTCCACCCTGTGGCAGGGGAAGGAGG
>NW_010525860.1:0-14218 GCF_000687285.1 Phaethon lepturus | reverse complement strand
GGCGTCTAGCAAACCCCTCCCTGGCTCCAGCCACCATTTCAGGTACTGTTTAAGCCTCTGAAAATCCCAGCACTAACTGGAAGATTAATTAATTAATGGATTAATTAATTAATTAATGGAGATTGCAGCTCTGGCTTCTGTCAGTCCAGACCCCCAAAATGCAAACCTATTAAGGGTGTTAATTGAATGAAACCCGCAGCAGCTGCAAAACCTGCCACCGGATTAAATCACTTTTACGTTCGTGCTGTAATCTGTAGAAACATATGGGATTGCAGCCCGGGTGGAACGTGCGTTTGGAAAGCATACTTAGCAAATTTGGCCATGGCAATGCCAACCTGTGGCATGTCCAGGCTCCCGTAAATGATTTGCTGCAAGGTATGGCCAAATACTTGGCCAAAAATACTATGGCCAAAAATGTACTTTTGCCATAGCTCCGTTCTATATCAGTACAGCTACAACAGGAATAGACTGGAACCTTAGTTTCTAGTCTCACTGGCAAAAAATAAAACAAAGCAAAAAAAAAGCCCACAAGAAAAAGCTTCTCTCTGTTTTAAAGCAGCTCTCTTCTCAAGGCAACAGTCGCTTTACCAGCCCCAAGTGCCTGCCCCATCCTCACTGCCGCGATTCCCAGTTTGCTCACCAGCACAAGCAATGATTCACACACTTTCTGCCAAGCCTCCCGCGTTGTTGAAGCTCTGACCAGTATCTTCCGCTCCGTAGGACAGTGTTCCTCTTGTGAGGGGAAGCTGGAGGTCGACCAGAGCCCCCTTTAACAGTGGCCCCGTTTGAGAGGAGCAGGCTCGGGCAGCGGCTCTGCTGGGTGCCCTCCCTCCCTTGCAGTGATTTTTCTCAGGGTTGACTGAGGTTTAGCACTGCCCAGCTTGAACCAAACGCATTTGTTGAGCTAAGGGAGCCAGAAAAGCAACTATAGTATTTGGGGGCATCCTGTATATTTGAGGGTGCGATGTGACCCACCTGTCCTTTAACTTCTTATAGATCTCTGAAGAGCAAGGACTGTTTTGTAAAAGCAAGTTTTCTATATGCCTTCTATGTATTGCCAAACAGAAAAAATGGTCATACCCTGGTAAAGGGTACTGAAACTTCCTCTTATGTGCCCCCGTTCATGGTCCACGTTGCCACGTACCTGTTCGGCAAGCCTGGGGATGGCTAGCAAAATCCCCACTGCGGCTACTGCAGAGGTGCATGAACGCACCAGCACCGTGTAATACATCTAAGTGTCAGGAAAAAAGGTATCATGGAATGTGTTACGGAGCAGGTTACATCTTGTAACAAGTTAACATACTTTTCAATGGAAAACAGTGATGCTCACATTACTGTGAGCCACGATTTTCCTTTTTTTGAAAAGCTCGGTAACAGTTACTTCTTTTTCCCGTCACTGCGTTTTTCCTGTGATGAAAAATGGCAATTTTTACAGGGTATGTAGGAGGGCTTGCGAACCCTCAGCCCTCCAGAGCTACCACCACCACTACACGCTGTATTTATAAGTTTTGAAGGGTAATAATCTCTGTGTGGCTTATGCCCACGCAAAACTGGAGGGGTGAAGGAGTAGGGTGAAGACTGCAGACAGTAAAGAGAGGGTGGGTGTGAGGGCTGCACGTCCTCTTGGAAGTGGGTGCTTCATTCTGCTGTAGTCCAAACGCTCATGAATCTCCCAACCTGGTGAAGCAAGATGTGCCTTGAAGCAAGATGCTGCTTAATATGAGATCGCTGCCACGTAAGTAAAATTAAAGTTGGCAGGACATACCCACGTCATGCTTTTGGAGACCTCAGTCCAGCTGGACTCCTCCGTAGGTGAACTAAGAAACGATGGTGAAGAGAATAATGGTTTTCACAGCCGAGCGACAGCTACCCGGCTCTAACAGCCTTGGTCCTACTTCAGTCATTTCACATGGGACCAAACCCCAAACTGGTCTGAATGCAGACTAATGCCCTTTTTCTTCATTTACATCACTTTGGTCACTGCTTTGGCTATCTCAGTTTTATTTAGCAGATCATGAAGGCCTTTTTGCATATAGACTGATTCCCCCCCTTTTCCTGTGCAGTTGGAGAGCTTTGCTGGGACACCAGTTACGTACGCAAGGACACCTGAACCTTAACAGCGTAACCTTGAGCACAAGCTCCTCTTGGCAGCATGCAGCGGTGCGGCTTTCCCTTTCCGTCCACCCCCGCCCCACCTCGCTGGGGGTCTGGCTGGGGGTCAGTCGCATCCTTGGGTATCCATCTCTGAAAATGCTGAGCCCTGAACAAACTCATGGCTTCCGAGTTCTCTTTTTCTAGCCTGTAGCCTCTCCTCTGAAGTTGGGGCGGTGGGAATGAAAGAAGAAAAAAAGACTGATTCAGGTTTTGGCAACCCTTCTCTCACAGAACATTCCACACTTGCACATGAAAGGGATTTTTTAGCAAACCAGAGCAAAGAGTCAAAATAACAAACACAAACAATTACAAAAAAATCGCCACACTCAGTAGTTTTTCTGACTGCTGGTAGTGGCTTAGTGAGAGGTTGGTTCATTGCCTAATCTTGAGCTCAGAAAAAGACAGTTCGTCTTTAAGTTTACAGTGTTATTGGCCCAACTACAGAGGATAAGATTTCCCTTAAGTCTTTGCCCAAGGCCTAGTGATGACTCCAAAAATAACAAGTCGCCTTGAGGTTGGAAATTTTGGTTCAGAGAGATTTTGTTCATGTTCCGTAAACGATACACAAATATTCATCCGAGTGGATGGAAAACGCTTAAATGCTACATAACGTAGTGAATTAGACCAATCCCGAGATGGAAATAATTTACTTAATTCCTTGCAGCACTGCTGTCACTTCCAGCCATCTTGTTAGCTGGGACGCCGCTGATAATCTATTAATCAGCCTGGGAGAGGAAACCTTCCGAAAGCGGAGATCACAAAGAGTTCACTTATTTCTCTGCAATAGAAGAGGAAATGGGTGGGGAAAAAGGATGAAATGCTGAAACACACAGCTCGTACTCTTCTGGCTTCAGGATGAAAGCTTTGCTCCAAAAAAACCTTGGTAACTTCATCCTTCCTTACCGAGAATTGGTGTCAAAGATGTGGAGTGAGCAGCAGTCGGAGGTGTTCTGTGAGCCCCATTATCTTCGTTACATGGCAGCTTGTAACTCTAACCCAAGAGGTCTTCTCTGAGCCTGTGGATTTACCAAGTAGCCTGGCCAGGATGTTGAGAATCCTGTTGCTTAACAGTGGCTAACAGAACAGTGCAAGGAAAGCAGCAGAAATGGATTTCCCATTCGATTTGGAAGTGACTCGCTCCTGCAGGGAACGCCAAGCCTCTGCCCCTGCAATTTGGTCATGTACTGAGGTCCTCGGTCTCAGTGGTAACAGTAGCACTGTTGCCTTTTGTCCTTCAGTTTTTGGGATTTCATATCATTCAGTATTGCTTCACAGACTAAAAGAGTGGCAGCAAACTTGTCCTTTATACTCTTTGCTGTTAGGTCCATCTCTGTAGCATTTCAGGTATGCAAAAAGGGCACTTTTATGTTGTGTCTACTGCGGATGTGAAAGAATGTCTGAACCTAGTATTCAAACCATGGAAAAATTATAAAGTCTAAATACAGAACAGGAACTGAGAAAAATTTATCTTAGGCTGTTCCTCTGTACTGTAGCTTGAAAAAGAACCTGGAAGGTTTTAACTTACCTTCAAGTTAGTAGGGCATTTGTAACACTGGGAGAGCTTTAGTGCTGTAATTGTTACCATAACTTGTTCAAATATTTCAAGTTCCCACCTCTTTTTATTAATGACATGGAAAAACACTTGAAATCCATCTATCTAACCAAACACTCATGAGCAGTCATATCCCACAGACAGCTGAGATAGGCCTGATGAAAATGGAAACAACGTTAACGCTGGTACAACTTTAGCTCTGCTCTTGCCAGCCGAACTGCATGCTGGCACGTCGTCCGGTTGAAGGCCTGTTGACCACCACGATTCTGGTGAGGGGTCTGGAGCACAAGTCTTATGAGAAGCGGCTGAGGGAACTGGGGTTGTTTAGTCTGGAGAAGAGGAGGCTGAGGGGAGACCTTATCGCTCTCTACAACTACCTGAAAGGGGGTTGTGGCGAGGTGGGTGTTGGTCTCTTCTCCCAAGTAACTAGCGATAGGACAAGAGGAAATGGCCTCAAGTTGTGCCAGGGGAGGTTTAGATTGGATATTAGGAAAAATTTCTTCACCGAGAGAGTGGTCAGGCATTGGAACAGGCTGCCCAGGGAGGTGGTGGAGTCACCATCTCTGGAAGTGTTCAAAAAACGTGTGGACGTGGCACTTTGGGACATGGTTTAGTGGGCATGGTGGTGTTGGGTTGATGGTTGGGCTTGATGATCTTGAAGGTCTTTTCCAACCTTAATGATCCTGTGATTGTGTGATTTCCCCTGGGTCCAGCCAGGCAGAACGGCTCACAGACAAACCTGGGATTCCTGCAGGGAAAACACGCGCTGAGGGGCTGCTGCAGCCACGCTCCCATGAGGAAACAAACTGCCAGACTCTGCTTGCAATGTATGTTGCAAAGAAAAAGAAAAGCCCCATGCATTTCTCCCCCGGTGTCAGGACATCCCACTGACAGCAATTTCAGCATTTGCCCGAGACGTGAAAGGGTGGGTAACGCTCCCCCTTCCCTCTCCCCACCCACGCAGCACCGCTTTTCCCAGCCAACCTTCCTTCCCCCTTCGCGCATTTGTGCATCAAGTGACACAAGCTTCACGGGGCCAAAGAGTAACACGGGAATGCAGACGGGCAACGTTTTTGACTTCAGGTGCGTCACCTCCGGGAAAGGTAAAGCAATAGAACAGTACGGTAGAAATAAGGGTGTAAGAGCACCTGCGCCCTGTGCCTGGGCCACAGGGCTGAGGGTGCTGGTCCCTGCTCCCTTTGGGAAGCGTCCTGCCTCCGAGGGACTCGGATGCACGCAGCCCGAGGCAGGAGCAGCGCTGCGGGAAGGGGCTGGCTGGCCCTTTTCTGAAGCCGTGCTGTAGCATGAAGTACGCTCGGGAGGTCGAGAGCATTCTCTGCTCTATAACGCCAGCTTTCAAAGCAATTTTAATCAGTTTTCTTATACACAGTGATCCCCTCAAGTTTCGAGTTCTGATCAAAGCAACACCAACTGCCTTTAATGAACACCAGAGCCATTTCAGTTCGTTAACTGCACTTACTGCCTACAGAAAGTTCACCAGGTCCATCACCTTTGAGGAAACAAACAGCCGTGACCTTCCCCTATTTGCAGCTTTACTGGAAGATCAGTATCCCTACATGTTATTCTGGTAAAAGCCAGGAGAGGGGGCTGTTAAATTTGGCTATTATTTGATTCCTCCGGAGAGGAACCACATTCTGTAAAATGCCTTTCCCCGTTTCTTCCCACGCCATCCCAAGCCCCTTAGTATCGGGCGCTTTTTAACTCCTGACTAAAATGGATTTGCCACTCTCACCAGCCAAGATATGAGCAGTAGCACTGATGACAACATCTTTCACTTAATTATAGTAAAGCTCCTAAATTGGAGGGATCAGAAGTCAGGCAGCGGCTGCCGAGTGCTCGCTCGTGTGGCAACACGATAAAGTTACAGAGATGCTCTGGATCTCTCTTAAAAGCCCCGTCGCTTGCTTTTAACTCTGGTGGTGCCGAAGGAACCCTTGAAGCCCTTGGACATCAGCGGTGTTGGATTTAAAACAAGAGGGGCTGCCTCTGGGTTGGGGAAATAAACACTATCACATTTAAAAAAAAAAAAAAAAAAAAATCATCATTCTGGTGTGTCAGGAGGCAGACATTTGGCAAAACCAGGCGACTTTGTAAGACTTGCTGCTCTGTTTTAGGATGGAAAAAGTTATAAACAAACAATTTATAAAAGGGGGACTACATCCCATTTCAGTTGTCAACCATAGTCATAGAATCATAGAATGATCTGGGACCTCCTTCTGCATCGCAGACCCAATTAGTTTTTAACCTAGATGCAAATGTTACCCACTTAAAATCAATCTGAGTCTTCAGTAAAAATATAAGCAAACTGTTATCCAAACCTGAATACTCAAACCTTTTCCTCTCCCTCCCTACGGTTTTTCAAGCCCTCCTCTACATCAATGGGTTACCAACTCGAAGCAAGCGCCATGGAAGAAGGGCAGTGGGAGGAGATGAAGGAGGTACAAGACGCATCTTCTGCTGTCCAAGTGACTTTCCGGAATTTGTTCAGACAACGGCTCGCTCAGAAGTGAAACCCACCATGCACTCCATCTTGTCTTCCAAGAGAAAAACTCACCATGACACAACGTAAGCAACTGCGTTAACAGGGGCGGAAAGCAGAAAACGGAGTATCTACAGGATATGAAGTGATATTGGCCCAAACTGTGTTCAAAACATAAAACAACTGTCAGCACATGGACTTGGTGTATTTGTAGAGTATTTTAATTTTTAGCTGAGAAACACACAACAGGTTAGAGTTTAAGGCATGCAGTCAGGCATGAAACTTCTCTTGCTTGCTTTTTGCGCTCACATCTTCAGCGTAAGTTCTATGAAAAGGAGCAGATCCTATCTTTAACGCCTACGTAAAGCAACTCTGAGTACCCACTGACAGCCTGAGGTTCGAGGCAATGTTTACAGTTGTTCCTGGAATGCGGAATTTACTTACAGGGAAAGTCAGTTCTTTTTCTGTGTGATTTGTCCTATGCTGCATCGAGAAAATGTCATGTATTTCACAAAGTAAGCTTGATCAGTGATAATATCAACAGAAACAAAATAACCTTCTCCACATATATACATGCTGCAGTTAACAGACATCTGCTTGCACAGTTTTACTTTGATTGCTCTTTTACTGGAAAATACAGACAATCCAATGGATAGGAGAAAAACTTTGATTTCTGCGCCTTGCACATCTAGTTGTTCGTTTTCTTTTAAACACACAAACCAAAACCAGACACCACAAATAAAACAGCCAATGGGGCAACAAACTTTTTACTGCTGAGGCAAAAGAGCAACTGAGAGATTAAGAACTTTGTCGATTTAGGTACATTACCTTAGAAATATCATAGGTATTGAAATAAACATCATAGGCATTGCGATGCTGCTAAAAAATACATTTCCATTTGAGTAACTTTTGGTTGGTAGTAGTGTAAAGCACCTTTGTGTCAACTCCTATGGGGCATTTGCTCTTAACAAGCAAATAATACAGTACCTGACAAGGGGCATATTGCCAAGGAAAATATTTTTTATAAGCAGCTACAAACAAGTATTTTCTCTCTTTAATGCCCCACCACTGTCCATACAGTTTCTGGTTTTATTTTTTATTATTATTTTAAAACATGATAGTCAAAGACTCTTCTCCCTTACTCATGCATTTTTAAAATCAATATGATTAAAAATGAATCTACTGTGCATCCATGTGATGAATGTGGTAAGAGCTCATTCTGCATTTTTCCCATGAAGGTCCCCATCCTGCATTTTTCTGTATCACTAAGACTTCTGCTGCAATAACTGGGGAAAGAGAAATCCCAATTCCTAAATGTGTTTAAGCTGCCCACTCCCAAGGACTTCAATGGTATCAGAAGTTCCATCCTCCACTGTGGCAGGTGTTAAGAGTTTGTTATTACAGTGAATTTTCAAAAGAGGTAATCCTGAGATTACAAACAGTTGGCAAGTCCAGAACTGGATGGTCCCGTTTCCTAGGCCCCATCATAACAAAAGGATTCATGCATGTGCTTCCTTCGCTCCTATTCAGCAAAACATTGAAATACAACTTAAGCATGAGGTCAAATACCCCTGGAAATGCCTGAAGCATGATTATGACTTCACCACTAAATCTTTTGATGGTGTAAAAGGAGAATTAACTCAGTGCATAAGAATTACATCTTGAAACGCGCGTATGGAGGCACTGACCTCTTCTTTATTTCCTAAAAATGAACAGGCCATTTAGCTCTGGGGGAGGAATCGGAACTCCTCTTCCCGTTCTTACATCTAACTAGGGAAGAGTCCACGGAAACATTTTCTTTATACGTTACCTGCAAGAATGGCTCAGAGTTAAAAGAAATCATCAAGTCTATCAAGTGAGTTTGCATCCTCAAAAATTACAATCTAGACTTAGTTTTAAAACGATGATAGTGACAGTAATGTATAAAACATAGCTCACCCTTCTAACAAAAAAGGACTATAAAACGCTCAAAAGCTAACTGTGCATTAGCCAGCACTTAGAAGTTCAAGAAAAGCAGTGCAAAAAATGAAAGACTAAATAATTAATGTGAAACAGCTAGACTACACACTGCGAAGCTTGTAAATAGAGCATGTAGCTAATACGCTTTCCCAATTTAAACTGCAATTTAGTAACACTGCAGTGAATTAATTAAAAAAAAAAATGTATGAACACATGAAAAAGCGTATGCCAAAATGTGCTTTTCAGCTCTGACAGCCCCCAGACAAAAAGCGAGGCTCATTGGGAATGTCTTCCTTTACCACCCTGACATTTCATCTTTGATTGCTCTGGGCAGAAATACATTCCCCCTCCTCTCAAGCTTGACGCGAGAATGGCTAAACCACAACGCCAACCCCCTGCTCCACTGCAGCTATCGAAAGTTACGATTAGGAAACCCTGAAATACTTCTCTGGGGCAAACAAAATTAGGCAGGGTGATTTTAGTAGAAAGATCTTAGTAAAACAAAGCCAGACTTTGTTGGTTGGTCCTTTGCCAAAGTATTCTTGCTGCACAGAGCAGGACGGCTCAGGAGACCTAGAGAGACCAGACTGGCGCCTGACATGATGTCATGCTGACATGCAGGACGTGCCCCAGTCAAGCTTTGCTGAAATCAGTGTGCCCAGAGTGGGATATCAACTGTCAGGTTTGCTAATGGCTGTTAGAAGTTCTTCAGAGATTCCCTCTATCTTAGAGCTTTTGTTCCCAAGGGAATACAGGTCATTCCGTCCTCTGAAGAGGGTGATTGTCCACTGCAAAAAAATGGTGGAAATTTAAGAAATACAGAAATTATAAACATGACTAGAAAAGTGTTTTGATTCAACAATAAAGGCAAAGCAAAACAGATTATCACCTTGAAAGAACAAAGTTCCACAGGAAAGAGCTGGATTCTGTTGAGCTTAACCCTGAAAGATGCTCTCCCTTCACGATTAAGTTTGCTATGAATGGCTCACCCACAAAGTAACAGGGAAGGTACTCCTCAATAGCTTCTCCCAGCAATTCAGGATGTAAAAGTCGGTCACAAATAAAAATTACAAAGCAAAACCAAAAAAACAACCATCCTATCTCCCATTTCTCGTCATCGTGATGCCTCACAAAAGAAAATACAAATATTTTTAAAGCATTTTGACTTGTGAAATATGAAATTAAATCATGCTATGGTGGAATACCTCAGCCTTTTAGCGAGGAAACAGTCTTTCCATGGGTGCTTGGTTATTAGCGGTCATGCAAAAACAATTAGTCGTTCAAGCAATTAAGTAGGTAAGTATCTCCTAAAATGGTTTTGAGCTTTTCAAGCCCTAAATGTAACTGCTATAAACCTAGACTGTTCCTGAGCGTAATTTATTTACTGTATTGCCTCTCCTGAAGAGATTCACTGGATCATGTGTTGTAAATTCTTGATGCTCTTTTAGCTGCAGTCTGAGCCTCTGGTGAATTCTCCTCTTGCTCCTCGGACTTCTTATGGTTTAGGAATATGTCAGACTTTAAGAAGCGGCTGTAGCTGTCATATTTCATGAGATTGAATATCTGGTTAGAGGGAGGGGAAAAAACAACACAAAAACAATGACCTAAGTAAAACTAAATTTTAAATGAGAAGGACAGTATATGAATTCTCATGTATTTTTGTGCTGTTAGTACTAAAGCATTACTAAAAAGCATGACATTAAAATACACTTCAAACTCTCAAAAGGGGCTGCGCACGGCAAACACTATTGTAGGTTCCACGGTCACTGCTTTGCAGCGAAGTCCGCATTAGGCTACGGATCAGGTTATGCTTTTCACGATAGCCAGCCCTGAAAACCCAGCACTGAAAAGCAGCAGGTCCCATGCCAGGGCCACCAGGTAGGATTTTACAGCTGATGATCAGATACCTGCGCGTGTGGACAAGCCGGGACATTACCTGGCCCCCTCCAGAGCAGCCTTAGGTCTGCAGTCACCAGGAGTAAAACCTGTTGAGGGTGTCCTGCTGGCAGGGGAGTAGGAAGATATTCAGAGGGACAAAGCAGAGCTGAAGAAGAGGAGGTACCTTTTGGACCCCTTTCCGACCGCAGTCCTTCTTGAACATTACAGGACAGCTCATACAGGCAGAGCACTGGATAATTAAGAAAAGCCTCTAAATAATTTACACAAATCCTGAAACTGCAAACTGAATCTAGACTGAAACAACTGGTTTAACCAATGTTTGTTAAACTTACGCCAATCCTCCTATCCTTTTCACATTACTACGTAACCGAACACACCAAGATGGGTCTTGGCGCAGATCAGAAATGTTGCAGATACCTGCCACAAAAAGACAATCTGGTACAGATGTAATTTGCCAGTTAAAGTGGTAATGGATTAAAATTGGTGACGGATTAAACTTGTGCCATCAGGCTTTTACTAGCCCGCAGCCAGCATGGAAGCATGAAGGCAGTGCCGAGCACAGCTTTTCTCTCCCAAGGCTGGAGTTTAGGCTCGTCACTCATCACAACTCTCTTTTCTATTTATACCCATTTCAGACAAAAGAGCTAGAACTCATTTGGCGTTTTCCAAAAACAAAAGGGCTTGGGGAAGGAGCCTGGAATCTGTTCAGGTGTCAAGGTCAGGACTATATTTTGCTCAGTCTTGAAACAGAGGGGAAGGAAAAAAAGTAAACCTCAGAAGTATAATTGAGGCAAAACCAAAGCCTGCATCACCCTCTGCCTATTCTTTCACTGGCAGAGCCTCTCCAAGTCATGCTTCATGACCGATTACATTTTATGGTACTCAGAGTAACTAAATTTCCAAGAGGAATTCCTGGATTCTGACCTGCACGTGCGGATAACTGACGCTTTACCTTTACCGGCCTCATTTCTAACTGACAGTACAACTGGGTAATGCAGCTGTTTGTTAGGAGGAAAAGAAAAAAAAAGAATAATCTCAAACTGCTCTTTCATTTCACATCCTCAAGGAACCTGGACAAAGGCAAACACACAAGACTTGACTGTTTTTGTCTGTGTGTTTGCTGAAATAGCCCCCTTGAAAATACGTTACATGAAGCATTTTACTAACCACTGGTTGTTTACGTATTTAAATATTTAAGTTCATGTTTAAAACAGTGGAAATCTTGCTTTATAAGCTACATATCGGAAGACCGAAAATCCCAAAACACCCTCTCGTTGTAGACCCAAATCAATGCAGTTAAGCAAAGTCAAATGATAATCCCTGGCATATAATATAATTAAATTTATCCAGTAAGCTCAAGGGGAAAAAAAATTGTAAGGAAAACATCGCCTGTTAAAATGTCATAAGTCAGTGTTAAGAACTTAGAACCTTCTTGTTCCTGGTATCATTTAAAGCATCTCCCAGAGAGAAAGAGCACTGCAAGATCAAAATCTTCTGGAGTCCAGTCAGCCAAACGCACCAAACAGACAGATTTTATGATCACGCGCAAAAGCGTAATTCCCTTTTTCCCTCCCCTCCCTCACCCCCTCCGTGGAGCAGGAGCATTCACCCCAGAAGTATTTTGAAATCTACAGGTTTCTACGAACCACTGTAACACCACTTCATTCAGCATGAACAACTGCCTCCGAGCCAGCCGTCCAAGGCCACCCCACGGGCACAGAACCACCCCCCACACCCGGCCCCACTCAAACCAGTAGGTCTCTGGAGAACCGAAGTGCTAGTTACCAGTGCTGTTGTAGACAAGACTGTGGCTTTCAGGCTCTGCCTTTTTATACTTCAGACACGCAGTGCCAGCAGTAGTTAACACTGTTCTTTGGAGAACAAATTATACCACTCCTCATAACTTTATAAGGATTGAAAACTAGAGAAGACTGTAACTCTCCCTGAACTATTACCTAACAGCCATAAACAGAAGCTTTAAGCAGTGGAAACCTGCAACAACCCATAAATGCTCTGCATTTGGTTTTAAAAGCTCACACAGATGTTCTTCCCACACTAGTGGGATTCCTCTGCCACTGGTCTAGCACTTTTCCAGCTCAGGTATTGCTAATCCCTGGCTGTTCACGTGCATGCTCATTTGTAAAAATAAAACATTTTAACTCCAGTAGTCTCTGCAGCTTCACTCATAATCACCCACCCTGAACTGTAATGCTTAGATTTACCAGAACATTTTCCTTCCCTTCCCCCAAGTCAGAAGTTCTTGCATGAAAAACTTTGCTTCTTCACATGGAAATTGAGTTTCAGACATTTCCACTGCTAATGACTTGGAACCTGCTTGAAAGACAGCAGAGTCTTTGCTCCTCGGACCACTTCAATTGACCCAGCCAGTGCCCAACTAACGTATTCAGTACCTGATGTGAAACGGATAGAAAACACTACTTAAATCAGCGTTCTGTTTCTCCACAAAAGAAAAGAGGCAAATGGAAAATACAGGTAGTCCTGAGGGTGGTACAGAAATTAAAAATAGTACAGACTGCAAGTGCTGGAAAGCCGCAGACAACAATGATTCACTTCATAACTTATGCTTTAAAATAAGCTAAGTATCAATAAAATGTACCACCAAAAGACATGCCTACAAAATGTCACCTAATTTCTACTAGACCTCCGAAGACCTACAGGAAAAGGCAAGGCAGATACCAACTCCTCTTTTAAGTTTTGTGTGTTACAGAAGGGGAGGCTTTTCAGGAAATCGTATTATATTCGTATCAAGATGAATACCAAAGCAAAGCAAAGTGAAGAATCTTGAGCTCTCAAGGAAACCAGTGGCAACTACGGAAACAAACATCAGCAATGACTCAGCGCCAGCGAAGACGCAGGAAAACGTGGGCATGAAGTTAGTCGGCTGGGTGATTCTCAAGCTACCAGCAGAGGAACCTACGAAAAACTTCATCCCGTTTTTCCAGGCAAGTCCCGAATTGGAATTAGCACGGCTGCGCTGAGTCTCCTAACTAACGGGCCCTTAGTTAGATGGGGCCAAGAACCTGGGGTGCGGCACGTCCGCATTAACAGCCCCAATAGGGAAGGAACCCAGCTCCGTGCCTACCTGTTCCATCCATGCCACGGGTAGCAGTAGGCAGATTCCCAGCTTTCCTACACCAGCTTGTGCTTAGAAACCAGAGCCCATTACAAGCAGACCAAAACTAAAAGAAACTGTGTTCTTGAGGAAAGTAACTGTACCTGGTCCTGGAGCTTCTGAAACATCAGAGGGTGAGGTGTCTCCAAAATGGTCTCATTCAAACGGGACTGCCCTTCAACATTGACTTGGGAGGAAGCTTTACTGGACAGGAAAGTCATGTAAATGTCTTTAGCTTTTTCTTGCATCTGCAAAAGGACATATTTATTTAAAGACTTACTTGCTGTGGAAATATTCTCTGTATTTGTTAATGTTTTGTGGGAGACTGCTCTGGGTCACTTCTTGAGATTCACAGCTTAAAACCAAAACAAAGTCCAAATTAAAAAAGAAAACAAGTAACTAAACAAATATACATAGATTAGCTTATTTGCGTACATTCATTTGTACTGGGGGAAGAACATCTCTGCAGGCCAACTCCAGCTGACGTTAGTGCAGCTACCGGTATTCGGCACGTAGGTTAAACAGCAGGTTGTGATGTGTGAACCTGAGAATACAGCGTAAAACTGCTCAGCATCATCAACTAGGCCTTGTCTTCACTATCTAGAGGACTATTTTTACTAACAGGTAACAAGCATGTGCAAGGAACCCAGAAGGAAAAACGCTGCAGAAGCTTACTCGTACCACAAGGCAAAACTCAGCAAAGTTAGTGTATAAATCGCGCTACCACCAGATAACCTCGTCATACTACATGCTTTGTCATAGCTACGTTTTTACCTCAAGGCAGCTCACATGCAACACTGACTACATGATCAAAGGCAAAAAAAAAGCAGCAAGTATTTTTTTGGCTAATAGTAAAGGTAAGACCCTCAAGAACCTGAAAGCCGATAAACGAGGGTCGGTGTGACCCACATGAAGCGGTCTGTTAGCGTTTGCCCCGACTTCTTCTCTCGATAAATCAGTAACAGTGATCACGTTTTGACCCCACTAGCATCCTTAAGCTTCAAAGCAGTAAACGAGCAGC
>NW_010525859.1:0-281 GCF_000687285.1 Phaethon lepturus | reverse complement strand
AGGAGCAAAGGCAATAGAGAAGCAAGGCAACTTCGGTGAAGAAGCCCAGCTCAACTCCGGCCATGGCCATGCAAGCACAGAAGATGGGGTGTGCTTGGGGCGGGCTTTGCCTGCTGCTCTCCCTCCTCTTCCAGCTGCCGGGCTCCCAGGCCAAATGCTATTTCCAGGCTAAAGGTAAGCGGGGAGGTGAGCTGGGATGACGCTGATGGGAAAAGGAGGCCTCAGCGGTCCCCAGGGTGATGGGGCTCTGCCCTGCCTGCCTGTGAAGTGTGGAAGGGAAT
>NW_010525858.1:0-1552 GCF_000687285.1 Phaethon lepturus | reverse complement strand
CCGTCGGAGCTCGGCACGTGGCAGGGGACGGGCATTAAGTGCCGCAGAAGTGGGAGATGGCTAGGAGGAACGCCGCTTTTCATCAACTTTTTTGTAAGGGGTAAAAAGCACCATTTATCCTTTTTTTAAAAACGTAAATCAATGCTAAAATTTAAACTATGCACAAGATCTCAAAAGGTACATGGAAGTTTTAAGAATCGGTGTGGCTTCGCTGCTACGGAAGGTAAAGAATTGAAAATCCTAATACTGGATACTGAGATACTAAAAGTTTAATTTTCATAAGATCTACTTAAATTCTCAGTCTCTTCTTGGAGAGTAATTCCCAGGAGCCAGGGAAGGAGAAAGCTCTTTTTCACAAGCAGAATTGACGAAAACTGTTGTTGATAAACCTTAGACACATGATTGTCACGTCCCTAGTGCTAAGGTGTGTTCTGGAGAGCCTGGCAGAGGGTGCGGGGGCCGCTGGGCTGTCACCCTGCTGCAGCCCTCGTGGAGATGACAGGTACCATCCCCACCCCTGGGGGACACGGGATTACCTCTCAACGGCAGGGTTGTGAATGTATCTGATGGACTGGCATTAGACTCTCGCGTTGCCCTACACTGAATTGCTGCTTTTATATGTTGGATGCCATTTTGGTCTCTGGGAGTTGCTCTATCTGAGCTTAATGAGCACTACAGCTTTTAATATATTTGTAGAAGTGCTGCTAATGTTCTTAGATTATTTGAATTCCACACTGTGGTATAATATCTGTTTTATATTATTTTATCCATGCTTTTGTTTTTTATGTAAACTGTTCCTTATTGTTGTTCAGAAAGAAAAATTAAAGCTCTATTCTCTATGGTTAATGTATTTTCAAATCAATACAGTCCTGGTGGTTGCTTGTGGCTGCGCAGGCCGTGGTAAGACGGCAAATGTGGAGTGCCCCGAAAAGGCGGCACAGACGCCTTCAGAAATGCTGCGCCCGAGAGCACGGGGGTAACTGCTGCACCCGAAAACGCTTTTGTGTCTGGGGAAACAGTGGGATGCTCAGGTGCTGTTATCCTTGTTTTGAGGACGGACCTGAAGGACCTGTACAGACCCGGGGCAGAGCTGGTAGGTGAAACCCCTGCAAGCAGGAAAGGGAAACCTTCCTCTGGGGACTCGGGATCGAGTCCCTTGGGCCCAAAGCCATGCAGCGTGTGTGGGACGGGTGGTGCTGGGCTTCACCTCTTCCAGCGCTCCCAGTGGGGCTGCCCAGTGACGCCCTTCTTCCACCTTGCACACACACACCTGGGCAGCCGGATACGGGGCAGTTTCCGTCGTTCTGTTCCTGGGAACCCCCCGCAGAGCTGACGGAACAGCTAAGGCCCAAGCTCAGTGTGTTTTTGAAGATGAGACTGGGATTTTAAAAGCCCTGTGAAGGCACAGAGGCAAATAGGTGGCAGTTTTTCCTCTAAGATGTAAACTGGAGGTGGCACGGGCTGCAGAAGCTGGCTGAAGCACAGCCCTTGGGGCGACGCATCTCGGAAAAACACTTCCAGGAAAACAATGTTCAACGCGCAGTTTGAAAAA
>NW_010525857.1:0-1897 GCF_000687285.1 Phaethon lepturus | reverse complement strand
ACGTAACGTACGCAACTGAGAGGTTAAGTGTTTCTTAAAGTATTTGAAATCGGTTTTATTTATGTAATCTAACAAGTCATTATGCGTAGTCCTTCTCTGACTTCATGATTTATGGGAAAGATCCTCAAATCTATATTTAAAATTACTATTAAACAGGATTTTTTGCCTCTTCAGCTGAGATAGAAGCAACATTAACAGTTGTTCCCCTAGAGCCCAAGTACTTCATTAATATAGGAGAATTAATTTTTTGCCATTAAATCTTCCTAGGATTCTGATGCTGTATTTGCATGTAAACTTTGAATAATAAAGAAAACTTCTCTTCCGCTCGTGGGATCTTTGGTTCCCTCCTCTCCCTGAGGTCTCGGGTGCGCGGCCGTGCTGTTTGGCTCTGGGTTGAGCGCCGGGAAGCGCCGCTGCCGTCGGAGGAGAGGTGCACAGGCAGAACCAGACGCCTCGGTCGAGGGGTCGGGGGAGAAAATCACCGCCCGGTTCGGGGAAGCTTGTCTCGTGCCGCCGCTTGCGTCGATTATCGTAACGTTCTTTGACACGGTTACTGGAAGAGCTGAAATTTCTGCGGCTAGGCTGACGGTTCAGCCCGGCAAGCTGAGGCGTGCTCCAGCAGCCTCATCGCCCGAGGTTGCCGCTAAAAGGCACTTCACTGCTTCCCCCACCTCTCCCCGAGGGCGCGGGTGCCTGTTTGAGGGATCCCTTCGGATCTCCCCTCTGTTTCTGCGGCCCCCAGAGAGGCAGGAGCCGGGGTCGCGGTCCGCTGCTATGTGTGCTTGCGTGTCTCTGGGATGTCCGAGCATCCCAGCTGCGCCTCGCCGTGCGGCGTAACGCGAGGCCGTATGCTCTCTGCTGTGGCAGCCCGTTTCTCCTGGGCCACGTGGATTTGCCGCTCGAGCCCACGTGCCTCTGCGGGCGGGAGGACCAGAAAACGAGAGCAGCAGCCCCAGAGCTGGGGACCCTGGGCAGGGGTGTCCCGGTCCCACCCCAACTCTCACTGGGCTGCTGCCCACCCTAAGCGCTGGCGGGCAGGACCAGGGGCCGCGGCTGCTCTGGCATCGCGCGACGCCAGCGGACAGGGATGGGGGTCAGCCCTTGTGTTGGCTGGAGCCCGTTTCTCTTCCCCAGCACTCACGGTGAGCGAAACCCCAAATTTGTAACGGGTCGCACATTGCCGTCGCTGCTAACAGGGCTGCTTCATGGAGATAACCGGTTTTATTGAACACTGAATTGTAGCCAAAATCCAAATTGAAGGGGGTCCGATAAGCGGCGGTTGCTGTTTAAGACGAGCTGGTTGCCCAAGCAGCAGGCGCTCACTTCGTACACAATAACGCGTGTTAGAAACTCAACGTGCCAAGGTCGTAGATTCATTAAGGTTGGAAAAGACCTTTAAGGTCAACCCAACACCCCCATGCCCACTAAACCATGTCCCAAAATACCATGTCTACACATATTTTGAACACTTCCAGCGATGGTGACTCTAACACCTGGGCAGCCTGTTCCAACGCTTGACCACGCTCTCAGTAAAGAAATTTTTCCCAATATCCAGCCTAAACCTGCCCTGGCGCAACTTGAGGCCGTTCCCTTCTGTTCTACCGCTGGTTACTTGGGAGAAGAGACCAACCCCCACCTCACCACAGCCCCCCTTCAGGTAGTTGTGGAGAGCGTCAGAGATGCTCTGCAGAGAGTCAGGAGGCCAGTTCTGATAACCAAAACGACTTGGCCGCAATGGAAAATGGCAGCGCCGGGGGATCGGTGTGGTGCAGCGAGGTTCCCGCCCCCGGTGATGCTTAAATATCGGGCTCTTGCGCACACGGTCCAGGTGAAACCCCTTTGGTGGGAGCTACGGAGCTGACCGAGGGGGCAGATGGGATCATGTCGCGGCGGGGCG
>NW_010525856.1:0-1441 GCF_000687285.1 Phaethon lepturus | reverse complement strand
CTGACAGAGGCAGGACAGCTGGCCCCAGCCCTTGTGGGGGTATTGGTCCCAAATCCAGGCACCCCTCCACCACCTGGAAATTTGGGGCTGGGTGAAGGAGTCACAGGGTTGGAGGTACCTTCCTTGCTCTCCCAAAGCTGTTCTTGGGGACAGGGTGGGGACAGGACCCTTCCCTACCATGGCAGCCCAACTGAGGGGTCCCCCCACGTCCTCCTCCCTGGGGTGCTCAATGGGCAGCAGGATGCACCCTCCTGGCACTGCACATCCCCGGCTGCTTTTCGTTTCTCCAGGGACAGCAGGGCAAGCCGGGGGGGAGCCAGCTCAGCCCCACGCCCTCACAGGGGCCCTGCTCGGGAGTGCCGGGTCCTCCGTCCTCCATCGCTCCGAGGTCAGGTGGAGCAGGAGTGAGCCGTGCTGCGGGAAAGCGGTGGGAGCTCTTACAGCCCGAGCCGCTGGATAAACCCTCTCCCTCGCCGGCAGCCGGGGAATCAAAGCCAGGCAGGGAGGGAGGGTCAGCACAGCCCAGAGCCCCCCGACTCCTTTGCCTGCCGTTCCCAGCCCGGGCAGGGCCAGGCAGCACAGCCACCTGCCTGCACCTCCCAGCCCCCCAAAGACCACTCTGCAGGTGATCTGCTACGGGGCGAGGGGAAGGGGCTGCCAAAAACTTTCCATCACCCGGTGAGGCAGCCGGAAAATCCCTGCAGAGGTTGGTGCAAGAGTCAAAGCAGCAGTGGGGACAGCTGAGCACAGGGGAAAGGAAAATTGCTCCCCCCCAGAGAAGGCAATCCCCTCCAAAGCCAGTCCCGCTGCCTCCTGGGGCAAACCCAGCTCCCCTCGCCCTCCCTCCCCAGATGCGCTCCATTTGCTGCTCTCTGTGATGAGAAGCCACATGAATCCGTAAAAAACTGCCAGTTGTGCAGCAGCTAGAACATGCCTGACCACAGAGGCCAAGAGCAACACAATAGGAGGGGTGGGAAGTGGGGCAGAGAGGACCTTGTTTGCCCTCTTGCTCCCCACCTCTGCCCGGGCTGCCCCTTGCTGTGCTGTCCGCACCACCGGCTTCCCTACGAAGGGGCCAGGAATTTGCCGGGGACCGGGGGCAACGCGCAAGGGCAGAGCGGGGCGGGAGGCAGAGCAGCAGCTGTTGCGATGAGCATCGCAAAAGCCTCTGGCTGCTGCCCATGTTGGGCTCCCAAAGTCCCTTCCTGGGGGAAAGGGTGGGAGTCCTGGTCCTAGCCCTGCAGCACCTCCCATGCTCCATGGGTCCGGGGACAGCATCCCAGGATGGGCGGCACAGAGGCATCTGGGGTCTGTTGGTGACATTCGGGTCACTATCCTGTGCAACATCAAGACCCAGCTCCCTGGCCTGCTGTCCCTGCCCGGTGACGATGCCCGATGCCCCGAGCGTCCCCCGGCGGGGTGATGCCGTACAGACGCCCAC
>NW_010525855.1:1589-1838 GCF_000687285.1 Phaethon lepturus | reverse complement strand
AGAAACAAGAAAAAAGAGAAATTGCAGAGGGGAGGAAGAGCTGTGCGCTAGTTGCTCCTGGAGTACCGTGATTGATCATTTGGGATATCGTTTCCTACTGAGCTGCAGAAACAAGAAAAAAGAGAAATTGCAGAGGGGAGGAAGAGCTGTGCGCTAGTTGCTCCTGGAGTACCGTGATTGATCATTTGGGATATCGTTTCCTACTGAGCTGCACAGCAGCTGCGTGTTTGCTAAGGCAGGCGGGGGGCT
>NW_010525855.1:598-1106 GCF_000687285.1 Phaethon lepturus | reverse complement strand
CTCCCGAGCCCAGCGGCTCCACGCACCTCCTCCCCGACGGCAGCGGGGCCGCTGGTGTGGGCGCGGGCGCTGGTGAGGGCACTGGGCGTTAGCACGCCCAACGTGGAGACGATGAACCTGCCACGTAGCCGCAGAGCGAAACGGGGATGGGAAAGTCTCCAGCACCGCGCCGGCCGCAGCGGCACCGTGCCATGCCAGGAAGCTGCATGGGACAGGTCGCCTGCTGCGATGCAGCGCCGTCCCCGGTGTCCCCGGGGAGGGCTGCTGGCAGACCTGCAGCATCCTGCCTCTCCATGAGAGCCGACGGGGAGGAGAGGGTGGCAGTTCTGGCACGCGGTCAGTTGTTCCTGAGTAGGGCGCACCTTCTCCCTGCGCAAACTACTGCTTCAGAGCATCCGGGAGAGAAGGTAAAACGTAAAAATTAGAAGCTGAAACCAAAACCCTAAACTGCCCCAAGGTTTTAACGCATGGTACCTTAGTTTGATCTCGCTTAGTTTCAGCAAACGGA
>NW_010525855.1:0-462 GCF_000687285.1 Phaethon lepturus | reverse complement strand
CCCCTCCCGCCCTGGTGAGGGACGGGACCCCGGCAGTCCCGGGGGACAGCGCTGGCAGCAGAGCTGGAACTTTCCAGAGGCACAAAGAGGCAGCGAGTGCGGAGAAGGCAGCATGAAAACAACTGCAAATATTCGGAAATGGGAATACAGAAAAATTATTGACAGAGCGCCATATTATATCATTGATTTTTAAGCAAAACTCCCCATCGATTTTTCAGAACCACATTGAACATTTCAGAATCATTGATTTTAATGGGGAGTTCTGCCCCAAAATCAATGGCACAATACAGCCCAAAGTAAATTGCTTCTTAGTATCAATATTTTTTGTCCGAGCTCTTGCAGTGTGGAAAACCATCTTAAAATGTGCCGCCCGTTTTCTTAGCTGCTCTTTGGATTCTGCTTTTATAGAGAGAGCGGGGGCGAAGGGCCGGTTGTGCCGGCCGGCGGGGCCAGCAGCGGCCC
>NW_010525854.1:0-208 GCF_000687285.1 Phaethon lepturus | reverse complement strand
GCCCACCTGGACGACAGCTGAAATCTTTTTGCATATCTCGCAGCTCACTCGGGGATATGGATTGCGTGGTTACCACCTCTTTTATGAGTTCTTCCTCTTCGTCCTCCTGTTCTCTTGATTGCCCTGTTTTCGAGTAGTCTGCCTCATCCACTTCTTCCTGCTCCCTCTTAGAAAAAACTTCTTCATCCCTTACTAAATGAGCTGACTT
>NW_010525853.1:23524-27261 GCF_000687285.1 Phaethon lepturus | reverse complement strand
GCGCGCTTCCCGGCGGGACCGAATAGCCACGGTTATGGAAAGTCAGTGTTGTTCTGCCAGGCGCCTCAAGGCTGAGGCCACCCCTTTAGCACAGGGATCCCCCAGTTCCACTGCCCAGACTGCAAGATGGGAGGGGGCTGGAGGGCTGCCAGCACCCCGTGGGCTTTCGGGAGCCCGGCCACGGCACGGTACAGCAGCCAGCACTGAAATGGAGTCCATGTCCCCCCGCGGCCAGGCTAGACAGGTCCCAGGCTTTTCCCAGCAGCCAGGATCAAGGAAGGAGAGCCCAGCCCCGGCCTTGGGACACGGCCAAGGAGCCGGGTGACGCAGGCACACCTGACGCACACATCAGTGCCATTACAAGACGCGTCTTGCACTTCCCATCTTAACTCCTCCCTGCCCGGCAGAGGAAGCCGAGGACAGCTCGTAAACGCTTCAAAACACATCAGACGTCCAAAAAGCTCTGCCCTCCCGGTGGCCTGAGCACAACCTTCCTTCAACAGAAATAACAATAACCTGGGCTGCGTTGTGAGCTCATGGACTAGGCACTCTGCACCAGACCTGGCAGGAAACATGGCCCCATGGTAGGTCTTTAAATCCTGCTTGTGCCAGCTTGTCCCAGGCACGTTCTTGATGCAGAAGCTGTAGAACACGGCTGGCGCTGCCCTCCGTGCGAGTCTCGGGGTGCAGCTCAGCTGAGCTTCAGCATGACACTGTGCAACCTCAGCAGGACCCACCAGGGTACGGGGGGGACCTGAACCCCATGGTGGCACCCGGGGGGTGCAGAAGGAGCACGGCTGGCACAGGTTTTCCTCTTTTTCCTCCTCTCTGCCATTTCCACCGCTCCCAGGGTGGCAGGAGCAAAGCACAGCTGTGGGAAAGGTGACAGGAGCTCAGCAGGCAGCACCATCGGAAGATGGTGGCATCCCGGGAACGCAGACCCGGAGGAAGAGCACAGCAGAGGAATGCTTTGCCTGTGGCCATATAACCTGGCCTATACAGCTGCATCCCCTCAGGTGGTACATGGATTCATGGGGAGTTTGCACGGGGCACCCCATGGCTCCCAGCTCCTTTGTCCACCTGAAACCCCCCCCAGCCCACCCTGTCCCACCACCCCATAGCACCAACTTGCCCCAAGCCACATGATGGCTCCGTGTGGGACACGGGCACGTTGGGGTGAGGCTGGAGAAAGCTGCAAAAGGAGGTGGAAGGCCACGAGGCTTTATCAGCCCATGACTCAGCCTGCCTCGCCATCAGCCAGCGGGGGGAAGGCATAATTAAGTGAAAAAACCCCCAACATTTCTGAAGTCTTGACCATCCAAACCCTTTAGTGAGACCCGCTTCCAAAAGTAAGCCTGGGCTGGGCCCCAGGCAAGGGACAGATCTGTCTCGAAGCTCTCATCCCCTGTGATCCAGGGCAGCTTTTTCCCTGCCTGCCCACAGCGGAGCTCCCCAGCCTGCCTGCACGGCTGCCTGCACGGCTGCCTGCACGCCCTCCTAGCAGCACAGCCCTGGGTTTGCACGGTAGCATGAGGTGCTGGGAAAGTCCCAGGCTGCCTCTGAGAGCTTGTCCCCATTGCCACCACACTGATTTAACTCCCCTGCTGAGATAGCTCTCTGCTTTGGGGGCAAATTTGGAGGCAGCAAGGCAGCCAAAGGCCATCTGCTCTTCAGTGCTCATGAATCCTGCAAGCTTCACTTCTGTGCTGTGATCTCCAGCTCTTGGGGAAGCCGAGAAACAAATTTAGGGGGGTCAATCCCCATTTACATCAAATTTGAAGGGCTGGAGAAACCCCAATGTTCTGCTCTGCAAGCCCCTAAGCCCCCCGAGGCAGAGTCGCTGAAGAGTAAACCCCACCACGGCTGATGAGGGGTGGTAGCAATCCACTCCCTGCCGATGAAACGGCGTTTGCTCTGAATGATCCGAGTGGCAACTTTCATCCCGTTTGCACCTGGTGAACCCCTCAAGAGCTAATCAGGATTTTCACAGGTGTTTGTGAATATTCACCTACATGCCAGGGAGTTGCTATGGCTGAAAGCAGCCAACCTTCACCCTGGTTCATCACCCGAGCAGCCCTCTGCTGCTGCTGCCGGCAGGCTGAGCATCTTTAGGTGGGTGAAGGAGAGCTGGTCTGGCTCACCATTTATGTAAAATTTCACGGTAACTGAAGAATCTGCAGAAAACTCAGCTGTTGTTTCAACAACCTTGAATAATGATTAACCCAAACCCACAAATCCAGCAACGGGCTTTTTTATCAGAGGGAAAACATTGTCAAATGAGTTTTTTCCAGACAGCTGCGAGAGCAGGTAACTGATAAGCCCATCACTGGAGTGGGGCTGAGCCAATGGGAGCCGATGGCGACAGCTTTTATTTCTGTCTAGCAACAGCTTCTCCTTGAGCAGCAGACAGCCATTCAATGCTTTCCCTTGCTTTTCTTCAGCTCCCCCCTTCCTGCTCTCCTGCTACACAGGGGTTTTCACGGGGGACACTCAGAAACTGAGTTTCACATGGATTGTCCCCAGTTTTCTGCATGGTTTTGGTGTCTATTCCTATTCTATTCCACCTCTCCTGCCTGCCGGGGGCTGTTTGCATGGGGACCACGGCGGGGAGCGGCACCCCTGGGTCGGGGCACGCCGCAGCGTGCAGGGAGGGTTTGCTTTGGTGCTGGCTCTGGTTATCACAGCATGAGTGGTCGAAATGCCATGTAATCTCCAAATGTCTCTGGGTGGAGCAATGCTGGTGCGTAATAACAGCCCAGGGCAAGCTCCTAACCTGGGGCAGTCTGTCCCTTCGCTGTGGGGACACAGAGGGACAATTAGCCCCGTTTGTAGCCAGAGCGGAGGCTTTGCTCGGGCGACTCACCAGAGACCAAACCGGTCGCTGCGGAGAGAGGAATGGCCTCCCTGTGCTCCCCACCCCATCGGTACCCTCACCCGCCATGGCCCCCCTCTCCTCTCTGAGCACGAATTAGAAGGCAGAAAACTTGCAGCCCACTATAAATTAAAATCTCAGGATCCTTAATAACCCACTTGGCTGGAAAAAGTGAATAGGTGTGATGCGGAGATGAATAGGCACATCTGGCAGATGCTTAGCACTTTGGCTGCAGGAGGGGTGTGCATGTGCGTGTGTGTGTGCGTGTGTGTGTGTGCATGTGTGTGCGTGTGCATGTGTGTGTGTGTGCACGTATGTACATGTGCGAACCGCCAGCACAGCCTCCCGGATTGGCTGCAAAACCCCTTCCCGACCAGCGCCAGGGACCAGGGTGGCCTAGCAACAGCCTTTCCCTAATGAAAAACAAGCCACTTAAGCATCGTGACTGTCTGCGGATGAGAGGGAAAGGCACAATTCCCAGCACGCCCCATCCTCCCCAGGGGGCCAGCCCCAAAGGGGGCTGCAAAGGCTGCGCTGGAGGGGCTGGGGTGGCCCGAGCCGAGTATCTGTGTACCCCTCAGTCCCTGCTCCACAGATGCATTGGGTGCATGGGAAGGGTTTGCTGCAGGCACAACACAGGGAAGCCCCCAGGGGAGAAACCCCCTCCCGTTCAGCTGTGGCTCTGTTCCCCTGTGTAGGCAGTCTGGGTGCTGGGCTCACCCCCAGCATGGCAAAGGGACCCCCACCACAGGCACCTCACAGCCCTGCACCCATGGGGTGAGCTGGGGGCTGGATGCCAAGTGGCCACGGGGGCCGTCAGCCGCTGAAGATGCCACCTTTGGGGCAGGAAGGGGTTGGGGGGGGC
>NW_010525853.1:21708-23493 GCF_000687285.1 Phaethon lepturus | reverse complement strand
GTTGGTGGGGTGCGTTGCCAGGGGCATGCGGGGCGTTCCCCAGACCGTTGGGTAAAGGAGTAGCCGGGGGGTTGGTCACCACTGTGGTCTTGCTTGGAGATGTCACCTTCCCATGTCCCTGCCCTGGGATTCTCTCCTCCAAGAGCTGCCCTGGGAAAGGGCTCTGAGGGCAGCAGGGTCGGATACGTGAGCGTAAGCCCATGCCTCAGCGATAGCCTCCCTGCAAGCCAGTCACAAAATAACCGCTGAGCTTATGGCCGGGGGGACCAGGCGCTGGCCCTGGGGTCAGTGGGCATGGGGACACGTTGCAGGAGGCAGGCTGGGAGCTGGGGACGGTGGCAGAGGACATCGAGGCACAGCATTGATTTTGGGCTGCAGAAATGCCTCTTCTTTGGGGAACAGCAAGATGCAGGTCAGCTCTCTCCCGGCAACGTGTGTGATCCCCAGTAAGGCAATGGGGGGAAAGGACCACCTCAGCCCACCCAGCACTGGGAGCAGCAGCAGCGTGGCACAGCGTTTCCTCCACCCCCAGTAGCTGCATCGTCTCAGGGAGCTTTAAGCTCAGCACCAAACCTGTGGTCTTTCAACTCAGCCTGTTTTCCCAGGCTCACGCTGGGGATGATGGGGAGATGTTACAGCACCTATGGTGGTTTTTAGATTTTCTAATTCCAAAGGGAGATTTCAGCTTAGCTGAAAGCACAGCCCCTGCCTCCTGCTCAGACCTGCCCCACAACAGAGCTGCTGGCAGCTCTTCACTCCCACATGTCCGGGGCCCCTCACAAAGCATTAGAAATAACTCTGAATTTTATTTTTATTTTCCAAACAAGGAAAAAAAAAAACCCAAACACATCACCTTTCCAATGCCACCTGACCGGGGAAGAGCAGCAAGCCCCAGGCCAACATCTCTGCCGCCATGGATGAAGTGTGGCAAAGGTTCTTCTCTGGAGCATCCTGGTGGAGAAAATTAAAAAATAACTGGAGTGGGGGGAAAGTACAAACCATGACTTTCCACTCCGCTGAGCTGACGCCCTGGGGAGACAACCCCCGCCGGTTTTCACTCCGTTTCTGCCCGTTCCAGGTCTGTGCAGTCCCGGCTCTGCACTAGATGGTGCCCTCGGGCTGCTGGTTCCCGAGTTATCCCCTCGCAGGCTCGGGGTGGGACGGGGCCCGGCTCTGCCCCGGGTTCCCAGGGGCTATTTTCGGCAGGTTGCAAGCGCAAGAGGAGCGTGAAAGCCATTTCCATCGCGCAGTTAATTCCCTGCACGTTTTGGGGTCCAGTAACACGCTGCAAGCGCTGGCCTCTCTCCTATAACCTGGGTCTATCCGAATCCCTCAGTATTTTATATTTCTAGCACTGTGAAGGTGGTTTACAGCCCCAAAAAGGAGATGTGATGGGCAAAGAGGCAATTCCATGGTGAATGCATTTGAGTGAAATAGCAACTAACAGTTCACAGCTGTCACCAAAAAACAGTGTACAGCTGTAGTTCTGCAGCTCCGGTGCAGGGTGGAAAGAGGAGGAAGACACACTAAGACACATTAGTGTTACTAGGAGGATATTTATTCATTTAGAAATGTAAATCAATGGGCGTAAAGCAGCATTAGCTATCTCCATTAGGGAGGAGCCCTGACACAGAGGAGGAGGATGCGATGGGACAGGGACACAGGGTATCCACGGGGCCACGCATGGACCCAGGGCAGGAATAGCTGGGGCTGCTGCAGGTCAGCGCCGGGGTCGGTTTGCCATCCTGGGAGGTTACTGTTTGCATTTGGTCTTCACCTGGCCAG
>NW_010525853.1:20174-21682 GCF_000687285.1 Phaethon lepturus | reverse complement strand
TCCCTTTTATTAGAACCCACCCCTGCCTTTATAAGATGGGGATCCCAGCCATGAGTGGCAGCTTCCAGGGGCCAAGTCACAGAAAGTCACTCCGTGGTGGCACTGTAGGACAATGCCAACATCCTCCTTAACCTGCTGGTCTCTTAAAAATAGCAGAATGATGGAAAAGATCAAAGCCGCAGGTACACAGAGCAGCATTTGTTGTCAATTTAAGATGGCATTAATATGCAGTTCTGGGTGATAAAGTTGCTCCAAAAACACGTTCTTGTATCTGCTCATCTCTGCCCTGCCCCAGGCAAACCCTGAGTGCTGCCCGTGCGTGGGGACTTGTGCTGCTCCGAGTCTTGCAGAGCTGTGCAGATGTCAGGGTCTGAGCCACAAAGGCCAGGGACTCCTAATTTTTATTATTATCTTTCTTTTTTTTTTTTTAATAATAGTCAGATTGAGCTGGAAATAACATGGGAGAAATTATGCTTGTCTTCAGTACCAGCAGCCCAAGTGTCCCGGAGGGAGAGAGCTTGCCTATGAGCCTCGAGGAGCTAACATCATTAGGAGGCAGGAATGGGCTTTTTGGCCTCTGTCAACGTTGGCTCAAATGAAAACAAGTAAAAGAGGGCCAAATGGCACTCAGAGGCCTCCACCGTCTCTCTCATTTTGGGGTTGAACACAGAGAATGAGCACATGAACGCAACAACTGCCTGTAGAGCCTTTATTCTTGTGTAAAAATTTTATCTTTGTGAAAAACGTAACCCCTCTGAAGGAGTCATTTTTGTAGCACATGCTGCATTGAACATGTATGTTTTCCATGTTTGCTTGTAGCTCAGGAGAGAAAACTGGCAACAGGGACCCAAGTCTCTACCTGCCTGATCAAACAGGTAACTTTGTCAGGAAGAGACCACAAAAATTTTTAAAGATGTCTGGTTTTGACCCGATTTAACAGAGAATAAATCCGTTAATTTGTACTCTGGTGAAGGAATATGGGCACAAAGACAAGAGGGGAACATCCAGAGAGCCGTCCCCTCCTCTGCCCCCGAGCTTCCCCTGCTTCAGGCTGTCCTGCAAGGATGCTAGCCAGGATGAAGCGGGCTAAACCCAAGCCCCGGAGTGCATCCCTGGGGCACGGTCCCTCCTGCGGCTCTCCCAGCTGTGCCGATGCCCTCAGGAGGGGCTGACCAGGGACTGCAGCCCGGTCCAGCCAGGACTGACCACCACCACTTGTCCCGGGCGGTGGGAAATGCTCGGCACAGGCAGCTCCATCCCCTCTCAAAGCTCCTCTGTTGGCACCAGACAAGCCCCGAGTCCCCAGGAGGGACAGGGGCATAGGTGTGGGGAGAGAGAAAGATGAAGCAGCTGATGGGGAACGGGTTTACGGGGAGGAAGTTTTGCCTTGGACTTACCTCTAAATGTGTTCACCATCGCAGGCCACCGCTGCCTCCCCCAAGAGACCCATTTCACCTCCCGACAGCTGCACGCACGGGAATTGCTGCAGCGGGAGCTTTGCTGGGCTC
>NW_010525853.1:19901-20149 GCF_000687285.1 Phaethon lepturus | reverse complement strand
GGGTCAGGATCAGTCCCGGCTGCCTGCTCCCCCCGCGGCTGGAGAACGCCCGCGCCAGGACCGAGACACTGCACGAGTGTGCACCTCTTCGTCCCGCCCGTCCCCGGGCGCGGGGCTGACCCGCTCGGCAGATCCCGCCAGCGGGATCGGGCGCTTTGGAGCGAGCGCCTTATGAAGCCGCCTTTCACAGGCAGCACAGAGGACGGTTGTTCCCGGGGCCAACCCCCCTCTCCCCTGCTCCTGCCACG
>NW_010525853.1:0-19790 GCF_000687285.1 Phaethon lepturus | reverse complement strand
TGGGGGAGAGGGCGGCATGGAGGCAGGGCTGTCGCCAGCCCCGCTCTGCGGCCTGAGACCCTTCCAAGGCGCCGGCCGAGGTACAGATGTTGCCATTGTGCATCTTGGGAGCCTTCTCGGAAAACTCCAGCAGCTTCGTTCCTCAAGCTGCCTTTTTAGCTCCAGCGTTTGGGTTTGTGTGGGGGTTTTTTTTGTTTTTAATCATATATATATAAGTTTGGAAGAGAGCCTTCTCGCTGCTGCATTTCTCTGACTCGTGCCAACCTCCCCAGCGTTTTAAAAGCTCCCTCCCCACTTCACATCCCACCCCCAGCCTAAATGATCGTCACCGTCCCAGGGGTTGGCACTATCAGGCTCCGGTGCGAAGCAACTGCTGCCAGACACAGCCTCTTTTGGATTGCAGAGGCTGGTTAACGGGGTAAAGCGGACGAGTGGAAAGGCAGGCCATGCACCGGGGATCCTGCAAACCGGTTCCACTCCAGCACTGCCAGGCATTTGATGCTAGAAGTGCACATGACCCCATCGCTGCTCCCGGACTCAATTTTCCCACCATCAGAACAAGCAGCATCACAGTGGGGACAAGAGAGGTTTGCAAACCACTTGGAGGTGCTCAGTTACAGGGTTTTTAGTTCCCACCCTGCTTCCTATGGGCAAAAGCAGCTAAGCAGGGACGAGAAGCGAGGCATGCGAGAGGGATGTTAGATCAGCCCTCAGGCACAGCAGGAGAGGCAGCTTTGAAAAGCCAAGCTGAGAATGGAGCTGAAAAATGATTGAAGGATTTTGGGAAGATTCAGCCTCTTGGAGCAGGATCAGGGCCAGGAACCAGAGCTGCAAGGTGCCTGCCCCAGCTCCATCATCAGCCAACTTCACGGTGTGCTTGGTCCCTGCAGGGAGACGGACTGACCAAAGCCTTGGGTTGAACCTAGGTGTAAGCAGAGAGGATTATAAAACCCTGTTTTGGGACCTGCCTGTACTCCAGTGTCTCACCCTGCCTGTGTTTAGGAATCATTTTGGCCAGAGCACTGCTGGTTCCCCATGGCTGAGGTTCCCACTTAGCCTCCAGGTCCAAATGCAATGGGAGGGCAAGGAGAAATCCCTGCAGCACTCTCAAACCCTCACCCTGGCCTGAATCCTCTCTCAAGTACAGCATCTTTAAGGTTTTCAGTGGATCCAGGTGTAATTTATTTAGGAAGTATAGCTTAGGAGAGGGGAAATTACACCCTTTCTCCCGGCCAGCACTAGCAGCTGATGGATAAAAGGGCAATAAATGAGCATCAACTTCCAAAAAGAACTAAACAAGCAACACTGCTTAGAGCCAGAAAGCAACCAAAAGGGCACGTTTGTAACAGGAAAGATGTTTACAGCCCACTAGCAGCAAGAAAAGCCATGGCTTTTAAAAAGATGGGGGGGCAGAGGGCATCTCTCTCAAAGCGATCAGGCAAGGGAATCTGAAAAGCAAACACAGCTCTCGGAGATGTTAAAGAAAAAGCAGCAGCCAGTGGGAGTCACCCTTGGATCAAGGGGCTATCCAGAGCAGGAATCATATCAGGAGGCACGCCAGCAGCGGGGTGGCAGGGCTCCTGCGAGCCTTTTGCTGGAGGCAAACTGCCTTGGGAGCCTCCAGCCGGGGGTTTTAGTCGGCTCCTGCAGATAGGCTCTTCCTTATCGGCTTCTTCCTGCAGGCACAAGTCCCCCGAGGCTGGTGACCCAGCACGTCCCACCACTGTTGGTGGCAAGAGGAAGAGGGCGGCTCGGGGCTGGCATCGACGCGGTGCTGGTTTCACGCTGCTTTGCTAGCTGTGTTCCCTAAAAAGCATGGGGCCAAACTGTGGGTAGCTCCCAGACAGCTCCCAGCGGCCGAGCCCCCCACCCCCAAGCCCACTGGGGCACCAAGCTGCAAGCACAGCCCAGACCAGTGTCCCCTGCTCTCCAGCGTAGGAACTTGGGTCTTACAGAGGCTCTTGCAGAGCCTGCAGGTTGCATTTCTATTACCCAAAGCATAACCCTCACCCCACCATGTCCACCTTCGAGGGCTCTGTGCTCATCAGGAGCTGTGGCCCATCCACCGTCCCCTTCTGACGTGCAGCCCAGACACAGAGCGTGTGCATGGCAAGGTGCTGAGGAAGGGGGTTTCAAAGGCTGCCTTGCTAAATGGGGAGTCACTTAAGTACGACAGGAAGGCAGGGAGAGCCCCACACAACAGCTCTGAGATGTCAGATCTGAGAAGTACCTGTAGGATTAGGGACCCGAGCAGCAGCTTTGAGAGCACCCTCAGCCCCTAAATGATGAATAGGGGCCATCTCCCTTCCTCTGACACCTACATCCCCTTTGAAGTCATGGCTCATATCCTAAAAAGGTAACAGTTTTAAAGAGAAACACAGAGAGAAGGAAACATCTTCCAGCAAAGAGTAGGTGAGCATGCACATCCTACTGCTGTTCATTAAAAGTAGCTAATAATCTCTTTTTTCTTCCAGCTCAGAGAAAGGGCTGTGTATAAGTAGATAAGAGGCTTACATACCCAGGAGGCTCAATTAATGTTCTTAGTTCACACAGCATCAGGTAGAAGGCATTGCTGACCCTAGGCTGCAGCTACCAACTGTTTAAAGAATAGCTTTCTTTTAAGTCCTTATAATCCAAAGACTTTTATTTTTAGGTATTCCTAGTACTCCTCATCTCCACAGCGCTTCAGCACAATTTTCCCTGACTCTACAGGTACTGCTGGTTGTACACCAGCAGCCTAAAAAAACTACTTCCCCTCCCTCCCCCATCACCTAAATCCTTAAACAAGAAGGAGAGACCCTTGATGAACCTGGTCTTACGTAGCCCGGCCGCTGAGCTCAGCTGTGCTGGCGTGAAGGGCTGCACTGGCCCACCTGTAGCCCCCGTCCTGTGTAAAGCAGGAGCCTGGGGGCTGTTTTAGGTGAGCATGTAGATGCCCAGGGTGCCTGGAGGAGGGATGGGTTGGTTGTTTTCCTCTTCTGAACCTACCAGTCAGGCTTGTTCCCTTCTGAGTTTTTTACAGCTATTTACTCTCCCGTAGCTTAATCACAGAAGCAGCACTTTGGGGATCTATTTTTCTTCTGGATGGTGGGTACTTGGGTTGGGAATGAGTTTTCCAAGGGATGTGCTGGGGTGTAGCTCCCAAGGCGTTTTTCTGTCTTTCAGAGGTGGCTCTTAGGCTGCACCCTATGCTGGGGTGCCAGCAGGTCCTGCAGGTACTTTGTGCTTTTTTTTCAACCACTTACTGACTGCAGCAGCAGCGTTTGGGTTTGTCTCTTTTCCAGGGCTGATAAAGGAGCAAGGTGTCCTGCACTGCTGGAGCCAGAAGGACAGTTGTAGAAAAAAAAACAAAACAAAACAGAGATGTTCTTGAGCTGCTGGGGTATGGTCATGGGAGAGAGTCGTGCTATAGTAGCACTTGTGATAATAGGTGTGCAACACTAGTACTGAGAGCTATAGATACTTAGAGGCATATCTGGGGCACAGCAGGGCTGTGGTCACAGCTGAGGTTTGCGGTGCGCCAGCTTGTGTCCCTGGGGTCTTCCTCCTGCTCTTATATCTCTGCATCGACGGGTGCCAGAGCATCCTAAACATTTACAGGGTGAGGCAAGAGGCCTCAGTGGAGGATGCTGTACAGATGTGGTCAGGAAGCACCGGAGCGGTGAGCAGGGGCTTCTCCTGCCTCCGTGGGACAGAGGCACAGCTGAAGATCTGCCAGCAGCTGTAGCCCACCCTTCATCCCCACTGGCATTGCCCGGAGCCCTGCCTGTGCCCTGGCCATGCAACACAGGTGTCTGCCTGTCTCTTCCCTCCGCTTGGGTTGGGGCTGTACCCTGACCCAGCCTTCCAGGCTTTGGTCCCTTCTGGCACCATCGGCGACCACATGTGAAGGTGACTTTCTGATACAAATGCTTTCCGTTCCCAGCCTTACGCTGCCCTACAGCCCACCCCACCTTGTAGCTGGTCCCGCTCCTAGGTGGGTGAGCCTGGTGCAGGAGTGTGCAAGCGCTGAGATAAACACTACGTCTCATTGCAAGGTGAGGTGCACGCCGTCCCTGCGCTCCTGGACACACCATGCTCCCAGATTCGTCCTGCGTGCCGAGGCTGATCGCTGTTTCTCAAGCCAGCACTCACCCTTCCCCTCCTGCCCTGCTCCTCTCCGCCCGCCCAGCGCTCCTCGGGGACCGCGCGGCGTCTGCAGAAGACAATGTGGGGCGAGCTCTGCTGGCCGTCATGGCAGGGAGGCTTCGACAGCATCCGCACGAAATGGCATAGAGAAGATTAAGTGCTCTCTCTGCTCCTGAAAGGCCCATTTAATTCACTTTCACCCTCTCTTCCCCTTCCCTCCGACCTCCCTGGCATCCAGGACACAGGGACTTTTATTACACCACTGAAAACCTTGAAGGGGACTGAATTTTTTTTTTTTTTTTGGCCTGTTCCACTCCTTAGAGAAACCTCTCCTCTGACGGGCCACCAAGCTTACGTGCCTGCTATCACGCACAGGCAGCTCCGGCCCCAGGACAGCCTACCAGTGGGTTTGCTCGGCCAGCGTCTGCTTCGGGCTCAGATGGCCCCAAGAGCACGATTTAAAGCTTGGCAGTGGGGAGGGCTCTGCGAAAGGATGTGTTATCAGCCAGGGACAAGATTGCCTCTGGCTGCTTGGCCCCTTTTGGTGTTTCTGAGGGGCCTGGCAGAAGCCCTGAGGTGCCACAGGGTGGCAATAAGGTGGGGAGGAGGCTGCAGCCGCACCGGGATGGGGCCAGCCTGGCCTTGGACTTTCCTCCTCTCTTTCTGTGCTGGGCTATCAGCTAGCTTCTTGCCAGCCCTTGGCACCCAGCGTTTGTGGCAGGGCACAGCTGCCTGATGAAATAGTTGAAATTGCAGAAATGTCTGAAATTAATTCAGCTTCCCCTGTTGGCGCTGGGGATGCTGAAACCCACTTCACTGGGGGCTTGTCCTGCTGGAAGTGAGTCTTCCTCTGCGTTGCAAGGGGCCAGCCATGCAGCCCAGCTGGGCTGGGTTTTTTTTCCCAGGGGTTAAAAGCAAGCTGCGGGGAATGCGAGGCACCGTTGCGAGGGTGCGAGGCTTTGCATCCACGTGCCTTCCCCCTGCTCAGCTCGGGAGCGAGTTTGGTGTCTACGCGGGGCCAAGCTCTCCCCGGGGTGACAGCCCCAGCGCAGCAGGAACGCTGGCGGGACCGCTTTGGCCGCAAAGCCACAGCTCAGCACCAAGGCACTCGCCGGCTGCAGGTGCCTGACTTTAGCTGGAAAGGGGTTAGATTCCTCGCTGGAGCAGAGAGCTGCAAAATGTCCTGGCTGTTGGATACTTAAATGAAACCTCTCTGGACTGGCCTCATTAAAACAAACTGGTTATTAAAAGCTTTCTCTTAAGGGATGCATGAGCAGGGAAGGGTGTACCTGCCTGCTCAGTGAGCTCCCCCTCCCAGAGGGGCTTCCTTCTGTTTGCTGCCCTTTACCAGGAGGGTTTTGGATTAATCCTGCACACTGTGCCTGACTTTTAGATATTGCTTTGTGTTCGATGCCCCTCCACCCCCCCGTGAGGGATACAAGTGTACTGATACAACCGTGACAGCAGCTCTGCACTGCTATAATTGCAGCTTCTTCAGTGTAGGACGGCATCCGTAGGTACATGCTGCTGCCACTGCCTCCCAGCCCTATTCTCAGCACTTCGGGTTAAGCCAAGACCGTGTCCTTGCAGAAGTCCATGGCGAAACTCCGGCTGAGCTTAAAGGTCTCAAGTTTCTTATTAGGAAATCTTGCTGAAGGTACAGTAATAAAAACAGTATTTCTGAAAGAAAATCAAATGCCAAGCAAGAGTAGTATTTTCTCCTAAAGATGTGCCAATAATGAGAAAATCCTCAGTCAATAAACAGCAAGAGAAATGGTAAGCTGCTAGAAATCAGGTGGGGCTGTCTCCAATTAGCCTGTTACCATGTGAATGCAGCACATCTGGATTTTCTTTTGTTGCTCTGACATTTCTTTTCCAATATGTCTTGTCTTTTTTTTTTTTTTTTTTTTTTTCCTCCGAGACAGTCCCGCCTTCCCCAGCACTAAGTCCTCTGGCAGTTGTGTTTCCCCGCTGCAAGCGGGTGAGGTGCCAGCCTGTGCCGCTGGGCGCTGGAGAGACCATCGTTTACCCCAGGGAAGATCTGGCCGGTGAATTTGAGCCGCATGAGAAGAGCAATTGGCTTTTGAACTCTGAACCTGAAAGGGACGTATCTGCATATGTTGCTGCAAACCACCACCTTGCCAAAATATAGGCACCCCCTCTCTTGCCAGCTGGAGAGTGCTGCTTTGGGTCAAGCGCAGCCCAGACACGCGAGTGCTGTGGCACAGCAATGTCAATGTGTCGCCCTAAAGGAGGTCCCGCAGCTCTCCCACTGTGGGGGTATGACACATGTTCTGACCCCCATTGTATGGGAAAGGCAAAGATCTGACTAAGGCAGAGTGAAATGAAGCTTTCCGTTTCAAGACAACGGCAGGCCCTGAAGGTGAAGAAGTCTTGCATAAGGTGCATGCCATGGGCTTAGCCAAAGGCTACTGTGAGTCCTGGCTCTGCCGTGGAGAGCGCAAAGGGGACACTTTCCATCCACCACTCAACAAGCTCTTGGGGGAAGATTCTGGCTATGAATAAGGGCAGAACTTCGGAACAGAGGCTGGCACACCCACCGTCTGGATAATGTGTGTTGGTGAACATCTTCCCTTTACCCAATAGAACTGGGGAGAAAGTGTCAGCCACTGTGTTACTAAAGACTTTTGCCTTTTTCCCTTGTCTGCTGCTTGAAAAGAAAACACAGCTTTCTGCAAAGTGTGTGTTTATTTGAATGAGTTCTTGAACTCCTTCTCTCCCTAGGTGTCAGACTGTAGGACGTCTGTGGTGTCAAAGCTGCATTGCTTGCTCTGATGGGACACAGGTCAAATTTCTTTCTCAGTCTCTCACTCCAAACACTGTCTCCAATATTTGCTTAAAAATTCCATGTCCATTCTGCCAGTAATTTCTCTTACTGGAATCTCTTGTAGTTTAAATGCTGTCAAAAGGAGAAAAATTGCCCAAATAATCTTATTCCCTGGTGTTATCACACACCGGCCACTCCATCCAGGATGTGCCCACAGTAAGAAAGATCTAGAGTTACCAGTAATAATTACTATTATGGCACTGCTAAAAGCCTTAAAAGGCCTGGTGGTTATAAGCAGGAAAACCTGCAGCTAGCAACCAGGTCCAGTTTATGCAAACACGACCTGACTCACAAAAGCTGTAGTCAGATGAAAAGTTGAGAGCTCCTTCTGTCATTCCAGGGCTCTTTCTGGCTTACGCTGGCTTAGCCGAGCTCTGGGATGAGCTGCAGCCCAGGCTGTACGCTATACCAAAACACGCTGTGTGTGCCCCAGCAATGCAAGACCCTCTGTTGCCTTCCCTGAGGCCAGCCCAAGCTTGTGCACACACCACAGACTCCTCTTGCCACTTAACCAGCTGCAGGACAGCAAGCGGGGCTGAAACCCAAGCAGTGTTGACCACCATTAGGAGAGCAGACCTGAAGGATTGCTTTTCAAGTGGCATGCTTGTTTTCCAAGCCTGGGTACACATGGAGAGGATACTTCTGTTTCCAGATCTGCCCCATCATGTCAGGGTTGGGGAAAGCGAGGGTATCTATGACTTTCCCTGGGCACGGTCCCTCAAGCCCACCCGTTCACGCTCTCTGTAGCAACAACTCTCCCAGTGCTCTGGCTGTTCAGAGACAAGCTGTGTCTGACCATGCTTTTATAAAGATATAAAGCCCAGAGATTGCTGGAGAAGAGGAATCTGAGCTTCCTTTAACAGCATAGAACATGCTGATGTTCTCCTGGGCAGCACCCCTGCCTAAACACGCTGCACAGCAGATCCAGCAGTCATTACGTGATGGAGAGTTAATGCAGGATATGGGCTTCTGTCCTGGCCAGGCTGTTCTTCCTATCCAAGATCAAGTACAGTCTCCTTCTGGCCCCGTCTTTTTGGGGAAGCGGAGGGAAAGCAGGTCTCCAAGACCAAGACTTCAGAAGAGTGCGTTCAGTTCACATGGCAGAGATAGGACTGCTGGTGCCTGCAGCCTGAGTCTGCAGAAGGCATGGTCTTGCTGGGCTCCCTTCCTCCAGAGATCTCTGGTGCCTTGCATGTTACCCCTGCAGCAAGGAGCATTATCCTGGAAGTACATTGTTCCTACCTCTTTTGCACATCTCCCCAGCTTCCCCTCGTCCGGGGGCAGAGCTCTTGGCTGGGAGATCAGGGAAGGCAGCTGCCAGCAGCGGCAGCAAGACTTCTGCACCGCCGCGTGCTGAAAGCTGGAGGTCTTGGGGTGGGGTATGTAGGCAAGTATTTAGTGGATAAAAGTTTCCGAGCCATTAACTGAGCAGGAGAGGAGCTGAGTTCTGGTATCCTAAGGCACGTGTGTCTGGTTTGTGTCCTGCTGCTTTGCTCCCGCCTGTCCCACCCCAGGCAGCCAGAAGAGAAGCGCTGGCCTCCCTGCGCGCGTGCGGCAGCCAGAAGCCGTCGGCTGGTGACAGAGGTGTGTGTTTTTGCTGGTGAAACCTGTGAGCAGGGGTAAAAGGTGATGCTGAAGGCAGCGTAGCCCCCGGGGCAGAGCCTTGCACGTGCCGGCCTCCTGTGCCGGGGGGCAGGCGATTTTGGCAGGGTCTGTGGCGTCTCCCCGAGTGCTGCGTCATGCCAGCGGCTTCCAGTACAGCGAGGGGACAGCTACCAGCACTCCAAGACATACCGCTGCCATCTTTCTCCCCAGACTTCCTGGCTCCGTCCTCCGCAGGTTACCATGGGAGTCGCGAAGCTCTGCCAAAATTCGCACCTTCTAAGAACTTCTGAGTGGAAACTCCGAATCTGTGCAATTTCCACACTTCCAGCGGCAACCTCTCCCTCCTTCCCCCCTTTTTCCCAGTATTTCATTATCCTACAGATCCACAGGTTGGCCAGCCCCCCCACTTCAATGTCCGTAGCCGGCGGCTCTGTGCTGTGCCTGCCCTGACCCTCAATGGAGCCATTGATAGCAATACCTGGTTTGCTTTGGCCTCCGGTTCAGCTCCTCAGAAAACCTGAAAAAGAGACACTGACATTTCCCTGATGTATATCTAGGAATAAGGCATTTCAGGAAGGCTACACAGCCCTGGCCCTGCCTGAGAAGTGCAGTGGGACACACATGAGGGTTTGACCCAATCCACTCCCCGCTCCTCCTTAGCTCTCCCCAGAGACATAGAGCAAGGTCTTGCCTGAAGCAGACGTTGCTTTCTCCATGCTGTGGGTACAGAGACCTCACAGCTACTTATCTCCAGCCCAGGCCCTCCACCGCTTGTTGGCCAGCTCACGGGCTAATTTAGGGACTTCCTGCATGTGTTGTGGGACACCCTCATGTCCCCTCCTTCTTGCCCCTGGTGTGCCCTGGAGTAAAGGCACGTCCAGCTGGTTCACAGGCTGATGCTTTTGGCGTTACACTAATGGAAAGTTTTCGTCCACGAGGCAGTTTTTTTTCCTCTGGCCAGTTGCAATTAAAATCCAGTCCTCAACTTAGCAAGGACAGAGCAAAGGTCTCTGTATATCACTTGCGGGTTCTGGCTGGCAAATCTTAACATCATATATGGTTGTTGACATTTCAGGTTTACAAATGTACAAGTTACACATTTTGTAGACCAGCTGGTGGGAGGTATTTTCTTTAAGCTCTTTGAAAGCCCCAGTGAAGAACAGTGAACATTTCTTATCCCCAGGCTACTTATTTTATCCTTAAACGTTCTTAGTAACTATTCACAGATTAAGTCTCTAATTTTCTTCAGGAGTAAAGGCCAAGATAGATTATAGATAGCAAGGGCTATCAGCTGAGACAGGAGAGCACAGCTGAGATCCTTTTTTGATCACTACAGGGTGATGCAGAGAATTTAACAAGCCACGTGTTGCAAGGTGAAAATTATACAGACCAACATTTTGATGAATTACGTAAAGATTTATATATACATATTATACATGTATAAAAATGTGTATACAAACACACGCACACGGAGAAAATGAGCTTAGCTAATGGTTGTGCCTGGTGCTTACGTTGCCTTCCTCATATAAGGAGCCCAGCAGGGCTTATCAAGCTGTATGAGAGCACTTTTCCCTTGCCATTGAAAAATGGGGGTAGTTGTTTTAACGTTTCATAGCAACAACCTGAAAGAGTAAGCATAGTGTCCAAGTGAAGCTGCTGGCTAACTTGGGGAGGCAGGTTTATTGGAGGCTGGCTAGCGCAGCGGAGTTAATGCACTTCTTCCATCAGGTGCCGGGGGGGTCTTTGGTGACCACAGGCTGCCAGAGACCTCGTCTTCCCTGTCAGCCCAAAGGCAGCCTTTCGTGGTGTGGTTGGTCTTTCTGTAAGAGCTGGCTTGTACTGACAGCTTCTTACTGAACTTGCAAGAGAGGTTGATAGCATCTGTCCATCCTGGCAGATGCTCCTTGGACTGGCCTGCCTACTGTCATGGTCCCCATGGGCAGACCAGTGCTTGGACAGGCAGGAAGCAGCCTGGCTTCCAGTGTGACTGACAGGTAACTCCACACTTTCTAGGAGGCCAAGAAAGCTCTTGCCTTGTGGACAAACATCCCATAAATCATTTTCAACCAGGTCATGCTTGGTTTCTCTGGAAATGTTTTATGGATCCATCTGTGAGCTTGAAAGGTATTCATCCCCCGTATCTACAGTGTGGTGGAGTCCAGTCATCCCAGTCCTGTTCAGTGCCCCATTGTGCTTGGTTCTTAAACAACCAGCAAAAACCAGATTTTGTTCTAAATTGTGCCATTACTGATGAAGCATGTTGGTTGAGGGACTTTTGGTGACTGGAGGTTCAGTCTAAGCTGCTTTCACCTTGGCACACCATCAGGGGGATCGGCACAGGATTTCCACGACTGCTCATGGCCCAGCAGTTCTTCTAGCAAACCAGCAGATGAGAGGCAACATCTAGTAGAGCTGTCTGGAAGAGGAGGGGAGAGGCAGGAGAAGAAGCAAGCACCACCATGCATGGACCAGGGTTCCGTAACCTCGGAGGATACTACTCCATCCCATCAGGTGGATCCTTCACCTTCCATCAGTCGGTGAATTGTACAGTGCTGACGGAGCAAGAAGATACTATTGGTTCTGGCTTCATCCTTATTGTTGCCCTCTTCTCAATTCTAACAGTGTTCTTTTTTTCCTGGTTCCCCTTTTCCTTCCCTCCCTGTCTCTTCTCCCTGTGCCTGCTCCAAGCCACCTCTTCTTAACAGCCTGAATGTATTTTTTAAAATGAAAGGGCTATACAAACAGAACCCCATGAGTGCCAGGCTAAATTCCTAAAACAAGCTTTTTCTTCCGGGAGGAGACCCAAACACATTCACTCATTGATTGGGCCGCTAGCTGATACTCAGCTCAACCCCCTCCTCCTGTATTTCAGATAGGTTTTCTTTTTTATTAAATGTCTCTAAAAAGACCAACAGATTGCCTGTGAATGACCACACAGTAGAATCCTACAAAGCTCCCATTCATGGCCAAGAAACTTGTACAATCCCAGTGGTGCAACAGAAAGACAGCTCTTTATAAACCAACCTGAGTTAAAAGGTCAATGGCCATAAACTCCCCCTCCCTGCTTTCCTGCAGGTTTTGAGTTTTTAATAGTAATCAGTACTTTTTTACTATCATAAGGAATAGGTTTTTTGAAGGGTGGGGGTGAAGGGTTATTTTTTTGCTTGAGGAATGCAAGAAAAGAGCTTTATCATGCTGAAAGATGTGCCCCAGGACCCCTCCACTGCCGTTCCCTTTATCCAGTGGAGCTCTTGGCTGGATGGATTAACCCTGGCTTGGTTTGTTTTATGCTCTTGGCCTTGGAAAACAGGAGGGTGCTTTGGCTTGAACATGGTCTGAAGCTGAAAGAACCTCCTACAGAAGTGACCATGGATATGATCTCTGAGAAAAGACAGGCAATGGAGTTGATCAAGAGTCCTAAAATCAGGCCGTCTCTTATGACCAAGGACAGGCAAGTTTCCACAATGTTAGAAGTCTCAGTACTTCCAGCAGCACGCTCTCCACTTGATTGTTTGACCTTCCTGCCATGATAAAACAGCTCTGGCTGCCTGAACCACTTTTACCCTTCTGTTGCTTAACTATAATGTGTGGACAGCATATAGGTCTCTTCAAGGCTCTTTAACTTGCACTAACAAGAGGCCATAGAAGAATGCCTGCAAAAGGAAAAAAAAACCCAAAACCAAAATTAAAACAGGTCATCATGGACAGAACATCCAGGTGGCCTATGCCTGTCTGGCCAGCTAACATCTATATGTCTCTCTACAGTGGCAGAGCTATGAGAGTAATTAGGTGTTTCCTAGAGACCCAAGCGGAGATGCGGGTAGAGCAATTTATCTTTGCTACATCTATGTGAATACAAGCCCTGCCTTCTCCAAGCAGATTCCTCAGACAGAAGGTTAGGAAGAGCCTGTGGACATTGCTCATTAAAGCATGTGGTAGATTCCCAGAGAAGAAAGCATATGAGTAGGCTGTGCTCTGCTAAGTCAGGACCAGTGAGCCCTGTTAGCAGACAACACTCAAGGAACAATTTTTACCACCCCCTTGGACTTTTAGGAATTGACCTGGATACTGTCATATCTCTGATAGCTCTAAAATGTAACTGATTCTGAAAATGTTAAGTAATTTTTATAGGAGATGATAAAATTCCTTTCCTAAAAACCCCCAAAGCCTAAGGAGACAGAGTTCTCCATTGCAATAAGTCATGGGACCACAAATAAGAGGGCTTGCAGGTGAAGTATTTATGAGTTGAGCATTGTATTTCCTGTCTCAGAGACAGATCTTTATTCAGGAATTATCAGGAAAGGATTACACCTCCCCGTGACAGTAGGGATGGATGAATGGGTGGGTCTGGAGAAAGGCAAGTGTGTGCCCATGGAAGTGTATGTTGAAGTGAATTTCAAAGGCATTAGTACACAAACACATACACTCAGTGTGGTGGGAATCAAGGGTTATTTAAGTTCTTCCATTAAAAAATATCATTCTTCAATTATTTTAGCATGTTTAAGATGTTTAAGCCCTCATTAATATCCTTTAAATCTCCCTTTCACACACACTGCAAAGCCTTTCAACGAAGGACTCATTTTAATGGACTTAGAGGTAATCTTGTTTTTTAGCAAATAAAATAAAGGTTTCACTAATTAAAAATATTACAACATTTAGACTGGTCTTTTCTTTCCACTGCTTTAATTAAAAGGCATCTTGGGGGAAGGTTTCGAGAGCTGGATCCAAGTTTATTTAATAATCCTAATACCGAGGCCAGAAAGGAACAAGCTGTTCTTGAAAGAATTTTGTCTGGGTGATGTAGAGAGTGAGAAAAGCTTGGCTTAGCTATGAGCCACTAGTTCAGGTGGTCGGATCTGAGCAAACCTTTCACGAGAACAATGAGGGGGTACGTGAAACAGAGACAGCATTGCTCGCTCTCTGTTGCCATGGAAAGCAGGGTTAAAATAGTCACACTTTTGAGTTTAAGAATGAGGAATATGCTTCTTAGGTCCCTAGAGAGCAACCACAGCAATGGCAACTCCAGCCCTATGTTGTTGGCCATGCATCCCATCAGCTATCCATCGCCTCTGCAGAATATTACCTCACACAAGAGCTGCATCCCTTCCAGCTGGCCTTGCAGCACGCCAACGAAGGGATGCAAGTGCTTGCTTGGTACGCTCGTTTGACAACCCACACTACCCCTGGTAGGCAGTTGAGGTACAGGCTAGAGGAGCAGAGTTGAGATTTGGTGATCCCTGTGTATTTGCGGAGAAAAGGCAGGTTACCTGTCACTCAGGTTAGCTGTCTGCAGGAGACGGTGTGAGTGCTCCCTCCCAAGCCCGTGCTGACTCCCACATGCGCTGGGCTTTAATCAATGTCTTGGTGGAAAACAGGTATGGTTTCTTTGGTGGAAAACCAGATAGGAAAGTCTGCTCCCGCCTCTTTTGTCTTTCCTCACGTAAACTCCTGTTGATGAGCACCTCTTTTATGCTTAAAATCAGTGAAATGATTGAGGTTCATAAGAAAGCTTATCTTTATTCTCAAGGGCTTTTTTAAAACATAGATCCCTGGCAGAGTTAGACATGAGTTGGCGCAACAGAGTGGGGTGGCCAGCTGCCTCGCAGCAGAGGGGAACAAGTGGCTGGAGGCTGTCAAGATGCAAACTTCAACTGGCTGTGCCACCAGGAAAATTGCAGTGGCACCATGCCCTGCACCTCCTTTCCCTTCTCTTCCTTCTAACAGTGCTTGAACAAAAGACCAAATCCCAGCCTACTTTGCAGTGGATGCCTTACTGCACAGTGCTGCTCTCTGCTTGACCCTAAATCCTGCTACCTTGACTTTGAGATGCTGAAAGGCATTGGGTCAGTGCTAAACAGTGGGGAAGCAAAGAGGTCCTGGTATCCACAGAGTGCACAAGCTGATGAAGCACAGCATCCTAAGGGTTGCTGCTGTTGTCCCTTTCAGGGGATGGGAAAGGGCCAGGGCCTTGCTTTTGCCCATGGAAGGAAGGAAGTTGGACTAGATGATTGTTGTAGGTCCCTTCCAACTGAAATATTCTATCCTATCCTATCCTGTCCTGTCCTGTCCTGTCCTGTCCTATCTTGTCCTATCTTGTCCTGTCCTGCTCTATACCATCTAAGCCCATTTTCTTTGACTAGTGCAGGAATAGCTGGAGCTCTGGCTCCCACCTTGTTCCGGTGAGCAAGAATGGGTGAATCCAGGTGGTGAAGATGAAGGCTTCTCTGGCACTGACCTCAACAGATACCCACGTCTCTGACCACGGGACAGGGTCAGCACTGGGACTCTCAGCACTGCATGCCTCATCTGCCCCTGGGTGGAGGAGCCCTGAAGGGCTGTTTTGTTCTTGGGAGCATTTTACAGCCTTCACCTGAGCCATGAAAACATATAGGACAACATGGTGGGAGTCTGAACCTCAGATTCAGTGGGCACCTTGTCACTAACTAGCACAGAGGGTCTCTAGGTTCATTCACTCATCCTTCCTAGACTGTAAAAGCTATTTTCAAAGCCTGGCCTCATGTGTCTTTATTGGTGTTGAGCAACGACACCGCTTCCCAGCTCAGTCATTTGCATCCCTCCCACACATCTGTTAAAGGACCAGCAGCAACTGTTAAAGTGTGCATGAGACATCAGCCACTTCTGGAAAATGTTAACGTTTTCCTGCCTGATACACTCAGCTAGCGTGGAATTATTTAAAAAAAAAAAGAAAGGACTTTTCCGCAAGATTTCTGGGAGGGGTCTCCAAAGAGGAACTTGTTGTCAGCCACAGCTCATGACTAATATAATATAAAAAGCGTATGCTTGGCAGGATTTTAGGCAAGTGACTGTTTCAGGATTGAGGGTATTATTTTATGTGCAAGGTTATATTTAGAATTTGTAGACTGCAGAGTCGCAAGAAAATAATTGCATCAAGGAAATCTGGTGGAATCATAAACCATGAGAATGCAAAGCCTGAATCATCTGAGCCCACAGGAGCCTGGGATTTATTCCATCAGAGCTCACAACAGCTCATCCATTTGTTGGTGTTCGGGGTATTTCCGTAGCTTTAAAGGAGTTTATGCTTCCGTGTTGATATATTTACTAAGGCAATAATTGCAGCATATGAGAATGACTGAAGCTGTAAAATGGTTTCTAGACCCTTAGAAAACAGACTTCAAACTGTCTCATTTTGAACTACGCCTCCTCCTCCTGGCACTGGTGCATCTGAAAGCTCCAAAGATATGAATCCTCAGGAATTTGACTGTTATTCAGATGTGGCTTTCCATGTGATGGTTCACACCCTCCTCACTTTGGGCATCCTGGCGTTCAAGACATAATGTGTCCCTTGCTCCTAAGTATCAGTCTGGAATACAAAATGCCCCAAAAGCATTAGGCTGTGAGACACTCACCCCCTGCCTCCCGCAACATCCTCTTGTGTCGGTTAAAAGCCTCCCAAAGGGCTGTGGAGGTGTTTATGGCTCCTAGACATTGCATTGCTTATACATATGAGGTTGGAGGTGGGAGGGTTGCGTATAGTGACTCTTGCGTTCCCATATGGCAGGACCATAGATGTACGAACTGGATGTTTTGAAAAGAGGGGAGAGTTTCCAGCTCAGCTGGGACAGGAACATGCCACAAACTCTGTGACCCTTATCTCCTTCTGTCTGCTCCAGACCCCTTCTCCTCGCCTCTCTCCATACACGTGCACAGTGCTTCCCCTCTGCCTCGTGGGCCAGGCAGCCTAGGACTCCTCGTTCCAATTTAAAAAATCCCGCCACGTCATCCATGGCATCCCCATCCCAACTCAGCCATCCCCGGAAACAGCATTCAGCTTTATGACTCTTGTGAGTAGGATGTAGTGAAGTTTTTGGACATATGCAAAATCTGACTATATCTGCAAAGCAGTGCTGACGGTAGGGGCCACAAGAAAAGCTGAGAGATAATTCCTTCCAAACTCTTGCGCTGTATCTCAAAAATGATCTGTTCTAATGATTTCACATGTAGTCTTTAAGACTCCTCAACAGGTTGCATTTGGCTAAGCTGAAGCCTGTCTGCATTTTTAAATTAAATAGATATTTTATTGAGTCTTCACTCTGGTTGCATGGTGTGATGGGTCAGGGATGATCCTGGCAGTCACTGACCTTGCCTTTTCTAACAATAAAGGGATGTGTTTATGCCAGGGAAAGTAGGACATGTGAATGGTGCTGAGGGTTGGCTCAGGTAAATTTGCCTTGCAATAAAACCATAATGCCTCCTCTTCACTTCTACATCTGAGCTGAAGAGCATAATGGGTTTCAGTTACTTTTATTTGGGCAGTGAAGACAAGACCCTTGTCATAGCATCTCAAGGGACAGTCGAACACAAACTGTCCATGGCTCCCAACCTCCCTCCAACTGAAGGGCACGTATGATATCTAAGAAGAGCCTCTTTCTTCACAACTCAGTACACTGCCATAGTGTCCTCAGTGAGCAGGAAGGAGGGATGGGGCAAAAGAGAGTTTCAGAGAAAGAGATGAGAGCGGTGGTGACATTTATTTCAGGACCTTCATGATGAAAGGTTCCCCATGCTGTGAGGACTCATTCATGCCATTTAAGAGCTGGCATTCAACCAGGGCTTAATCCAGTGCAGAATGAAATCGGGCATTATGAAGAGATGGATGGTTGTAATTGAAATAATAACATAAATATAATTGAAATATAAATATGTGTATGCACACACACACGCACACTGTATAAAACCTCCGTGGAAACAACAATAACCTTTTAGCTCTGCAAGCCAACTAACCTATTCCTGTAACCGCCTCTAATCTGTATGTTTGCACCTGGGGTTCTTTAAGGAAACACAGAGTTGTAATTAACTGGGGATGTGGAGAAGTCAGATGAGTGGGATATTCACACTGCAAGACCAGAGCGTGAATTTGCACCGGGTCACAAGCATAAAGAGAGCAGGCATGCCAGCTTCGTCCCAAGAGGTCATTTTACGTGCTCTCCATCATCAAATAGCCACACATTGCAACTCACAAATTTCCTCCAGTGACCGTAAAGCTTCTCAGAAAGCTTTACTTCTGAGCTAGTCATTCAAAAAGTTACTCTGTGACGTTAAAAAAGACCCTTGGATTTCATTAGACTTCTGCAGAGCTTTAGCAGCCGTGAAGCTGGTACCAAGCTTCCATGAGACGTTACAGTACCTACATTGTTGGTGGTTGAAAGAGGTTTCTGGACATGCCCTAGCGTCCACTTTCAGGTGATAACTTCTTGGCTAATAAACACATTTGAAACACAAAATATGAATTTCCCTTATTGCTCATGACGGAGTGGCTGCCAAGCATCGTCAATTAGGATTATTTCTGGAGAGGGAAGGGGCTTAGCCAGCCCCTTTGGATGTTCCGCACAGGAGTCTTGGCTCACGGCTGAGACCACTCTCACGTCTGGCTGGAAGGGCTGGCTGGTTGTGACAATTAGGTGAAGCTATAAACTGGGCCTAGGTCTGGCTAGATGAAGCACAGCTTGGCCCAGGTTCCTGTGGCTGAGCCCCTGGGCAAGTGGTTCCTTTTTCCCTGTTGACAGTACTGTTTCTTGCCTGGTTTTATCTTGGAGCTGAAAGTTGTCTGCAGAGTGTCCACATCCAAACCAGTAGCATCAAAGACGTTCAGGAGTCTCCATGAAAAAAACCAAGACATTTATAAATCCAAATCTCCAATCAGTCTAACACAGCCCACAAACGGGCTCTCGTCTGTTCCTCTCTTGGATGCTGCAGCCCACAAAGTGGCTTTGAAAGGAGATGAGGTTTGTATTGTTTGTTACCTTGAGGTAACATCATGGTGCGGCTAGCAGGGCAAATGTAGAGAAATTGAGTGATGGAGCTGAGAATAACGTGGAGGCTTCATTTTGCCAAGGCAGATGTTGCCATTGGGTGGAGGTGTCTGGTGTGTGTTCTTGTCAGTGACAACCCTGAAAATGCCAAAAAATTGTCATCAGTGATTAAGCTCCCTCACGCAGGGAGGCTTTGGGAATAGCAGTCAATGGCTTTATAAAATTAGCAAAAATTACTGAGAAGAGTCATTTGGATGCTTCTTTTTTCTCATCAAAGACTTTCTGTCTCTAAGTCCCCTTCTGAGCTGGTCTGTCTCCCAGCCTTCTTGTGATGACAAGGGACAACAGACCGCCTCAGATCACACAAGGCAGGACGGATTCACGCTTGCCGATGTGTGAATCACGTCATGACTACAGAAACTCCGATGGAGTCTACTCCTCCGAATGCCAGTCAGCATTTGCATCGCAACTGATCCTGGCTGAGTGGTCAGTCCTGGGCACGGTGTTCACTCCTGGCAGCTAAAGCAGTTGATAGTTCAATAGATTTGGAGCTGGCTAACAGACCCATAAACCTGTGCTCTAGAAACTCTCCTTGATCCTGCCAACCTGCATCCCAAAGATCCAAACGTAAAAACTAGGACCGCATCAGGACCTTCTGAGCTGGTCCTGCTGGACTGAGCACGGCGTCTGCGCCTGGTACCATTAAATGCTCTGTTCTAGCTGGATCACGTGTGTGCGGCCGGAGGAACGGGAGCCTGGCGATGTTTAGAGGCAGGGTTGCTGGCGTTGTAGGCACAGCTTACACGCAGGAAATACAGCTAGTGTGGTTTGCATGCTCAGCTCCCCGCCATACGTGTATGAAGGCTTGGCCAGCACCTCCTGCCTGATACACACAGCATGCAGAAGCCTGAACCTTTCCTTCTGGAGCTGCTGAGCCCCACTGAGCCCCAGGGAACGGCGACAGATTCACACCCCTGATGGATGAGTCCCCAAGAGGATGCGTAACACCCCTTCCACAAGCAGACTGCATACATTAGCGTAGGAATTTCTCAGGAAAACCCATTCTTAGAGAGAGCTGGCTTCTATTTAGCAAACGCCACATGAAACGAGCTGTCATGAGACTGCTGTCTCCTATAGTGTTGTGAAGACCTTTTCTTTTTTGAAGGAGTCTTCTCGGATGTACAGATTTTATCTGCTCCCTCCCTCCAAAAAAAAATTCACCATCTTTGTCTCTGCAGCTATATTCTCCTCCCCAGAGGGCTGGAGATGCCTGGCAATGAGCCTACTCCCGCTCGGATGAACCCAGGGAGTGCCACCAAAAAACGGTGTGATGAGGGTCTGAGTGAATGGGTGGGAGGGAGCTGGTGGCACCGTGCTCAGCGGTCCTGTGCTGACCCTGGACGATACGGTGACAGCCA
>NW_010525852.1:8672-8905 GCF_000687285.1 Phaethon lepturus | reverse complement strand
GATGGAGCTTCTTCCTCTCCTCACGCCTCCGGGCAGGTTCTCCAGGGCTGGCCTGAGCAAAGCGGGCAGCGGGGACGCCGGGCAGCTTACCCCGCCCTGGGAACCCGCTGCCTGCTTCGGCTCCGCTCACCTGCGGCCAAGCATCCGTCTCTTCTAAAGCGATGAGGTCAGGCTGGCTCCGCGGAAAGAAAGGCTGGTGGTGCTCCCCGGCCCGGGTCTCTTGAGGAACCGTG
>NW_010525852.1:7989-8629 GCF_000687285.1 Phaethon lepturus | reverse complement strand
CGGCTTCCAGGAGCAGTGGTCCTGGGCGGATAAACACCCAGATCCCAGGTGTCCCTCAGGCCCCTTTGGCAAAGATGCGGCTCGGAGAAGCGGGGTTGTGTGCCCCGGGGAGGAGGAGGAGGACCAGGGCTGGCTGCGTGCTCCCGCTTTCTCCTTGGAAGGTGCTTCCCAAGCTCCCCCGCTCTGGGAAGAACACACCAGGAGTTCAGCTAATTGCGAACCGTTTATTTGTGATGCCAATAATTGGAAAATCAGTTAACGGCTATCGGAGAGCCTTTGGGAGCAGTCCCTGCCCGCTCCCTGCCATGCACCTCCCCGAGTCCACAGGGACGGATCTGGCCCGCTTGTGCCCGTTCTGTTGAGCAGTGGTCCTGCAAGTGGATGACACCAGCAGTATGTCCTCTGGCTAACGAGATAGGCTAATGGTTGCCCCTGAGTGGGTATTCTTGACCCTAAAGTGCCACAGAAGACATTATTGTGTGAACAAAGAGTTTTGCTGTAACGTTACAGAGACCTAGAGACTGAAACGTGCTTCTGTTAGAGGGGCCACCGGAGTGTTTGCTTGGGCTTTCTTTGCAACCATGGGTTTCCCCAGTAAATGGATCAAAAGAGCTGAGGGTCGTCCTGTGGCGACGCTCAT
>NW_010525852.1:0-7963 GCF_000687285.1 Phaethon lepturus | reverse complement strand
CCGCATCGAATTCACCAAATTCACCTGGGAATCTGAGACGCCATTTTGTAGAGACCGCGCGATCTAAACCAGACTCCGGCTCCCTTCTTCACAGCGGGCCGCGGGTAAATCAGGGCTTGTTTTTCGAAGTCTTGCCCCCCCGGGTGTCAGAAACAAATTGCCAGGCTGCGTTGTGCAACCTCCCCTCGCTTGGCGAAGGCCTGTTGTTGGAGGCGGGGGTGGGTGGAGGAATGGGTGCTCCCCAGTGATGCGACTTGAAGGGGTCAAGTGGGGTTTTATTTTTACACTGTGCAGAACGAAAGCGGTATTTTCTGGTGGGGATGGAAAAGAGGTGTTTGGCGAGAAAGTGTGCTGTGAGGCTGGGCTGCTGAGATATCTACGGGAGCAACGTATCATCCACCAAAAGCTTCTTTCTTTGAGTCCGAGGGGTGTTGAGAACCCGCACACCAGCAAAGAGAGAGGCGGGATGCTCGCCTGAAGGGGAGGTCCCGCAGGAGGAGGAGGTAGGACTGATCCAGATCAGGAGAGGACAAGCATCCTGCCCTCTGATCTGCACCACGAGCCCGTTGGCGACGGCTGCAGCAGGTCCCTTGGGGATGAAGAACCGGGCACCGTGCTGAGCGCAGTCCGAAGGGGAAGGGTTTTTTTTTGGCAGGTCCAGGTGCTTGCACAAAGGACCTCCAGCCGGTGCTTGCACATCCTCCAAGGCAAGCTACAACAGTGTCCCAAGAGCTCTGCAATTTTCACAGTGGGGTTTTTTTCAGTTTTATGGGTGTCACATCATCTGTTTGGGTGATACAAACCATCGTGGCCCTGACAGGATTTGTCTTTATCATAGAGGCATCTCGCTTTAGCAGGGATTGGAAATTTCCACGGCAAGCTTCAGACTCCTTCTCCCCAGAGGAAGGGAAAAAGAAAGCTCTGGTTTTTACTGTACCTAATAAAAAGCCAACGTTTAATATGTTGACAACTTTATTTCAGGGCAACCCAAAGCACCTCTGAAGTGTTCAACAGAGTGCGGCCATTTCACATCTGAGATAGCGGCAAAGCGGATAAGGAGCTACCGCAGGACCGAACCCCGCTGCACCAAACAAGCCGTCATGTAAGCACTGCCCCACCGCCCGCCTCCCTTTTTGCCGTACGCCCTCCAACACTGATTAAAAGCATTAGCCTGGCAGCAAACGCCCTCGCGGTGGAGCCGGGAGCAGTCTGGAAACAGGGAGAACGCTGGTATTGATTTTTCCCTATTTAAAGACCAACAGCCTCCAAGTGAGGTCAGGGGCGCATGCACAGAGCGAGACAGGGATAAATGGACGGGGAAAGGGACTGATGGACAATGTGCTTGTTGGCAGGCGGGGCAGAGGAAGCACGCGGGGTGAGAGCCCACGTATTTCTGTGAAAGTGGGTATTTTTTCTGGGACGCATTCAGACTTGTGAGCTTGTCTGGAGATGCGAAAAGCTACATTTTTTTTCCCCAGGGTAACTGTTGTTTTCAACTTATCGTGAAGATAAGGCACCATTGAGACCACTTCACTGCAGCCCAGGAGGTTGCTCCAAAGTGAACCTGCTGGCTTGATCTTGGAAAGTCTCATTTCAGTAAATCAAAGGGTTTTGTCTTGACGTATGCTTGCCCCAGGGCTGCTGGGAGCACTGCAGAGCTTCCTGCTCTGAGCACTGGAGGCAAACACTGCGTCCAAACGTTCAGGGAGGTGGTGGAGTCACCATCACTCGAGGTGTTCCAAAAACGTGTAGGCGTGGCACTTCAGGGCATGGTTTAGTGGGCACGGTGGTGTTGGGTTGGTGGTTGGACTTGATGATCTTAAAGGTCTTTTCCAACCTTAATGATTCTGTGATTCTATGACAATGCTTTTGAGAGAGAAAAACTTCTTAGGGGGAAACCCTTCATCCATGAGTCACATTCAGCTGCTCCTCATTCAGTCAGAGGCCCTTCCTGAAATAAATAAGCCATCCAACCCGGTGGTGTTTCCTATGGGCTTGAGAGAGTCCGTGTTGCCGCCTGCATGCCTTCCCTATCACGCTGTTCATCTAAAACCGTGTTTTCTTTATCTGGTAAGTGAACCCTTTCTATTTTCAGATTCATTACTCTGAAGTCCGTGGAGATGTGTGCAGATCCAGAGGCAGAGTGGGTGAAGAAGATCGTGGAGAAACTAGATCAGAAAAAGGCCACAGCCTCCCCACTTCCACGTGATGCCACCTCAGCAGCGGCACCAATAGAGCCCGGTGTTTTTCAGAAACATGTTGGTCGTACAGCAACAGCTCCATCTCAAGCCACTGTTCCACCTGGTTTCTTCCAAGGGACTGGCACAACGGTTTTGGAGAGAATACATGTTCCTGCTGCCGGGACAGAGGCGTCCAGCAAGTCCCCACCAGCCACGCAGGACACCACCCAGCTCCTTGCAGGATCGTCCCCCGTGATACGGGAAGTTGCTGCCCGCTCTGAAGTCACTCCAGAGGGAAACAGAGATTCCTTAAAATCTCCTGTACCTTCAACAACTTTTGCAGCAGGCATGGTCTCCAGCCAGCCCACCCCGCATCCGCCGGCTCTTGTGCATGGCTTTGACAACGCCGTAGGATCGACAGAAGAACCTATAGGACACGGTGCAAATTCTGTGGCTGATCTTCAAGACACGACTTCTCCCAGCTCAAATTCAGACCCCGTGGCCGTTACTAAAGCATCAGACCATCCTGCACTTTCTACAAATGAATCCCTGGACCCTACAAGTGCAAGAGCCAACGCATCAGGCACTGCGTCTAGCAGTTTTAGTTCAGATCTCCCCTCCATCCTGGACAGCATGGAGATCGCCACAGTTCCAGCCATGCCAGTTCCACCAGAGACTACTTCAGTTTCTACTCTGAACTCCACAACTTCCATAGGCAAAGGTCCCTCTGTCCGTACCAACAAGGTTCTCAGTTCCTCTGCAGATACTTTTGGTACTAGAACATTTGATTATTCATCGCCTGGAGGAAAGCAAGAGCCTTCAGATGCGTTAGCTTTCACTAGTCAAGCATTCTCAGGCCAAGCCAGAGTGCAGGTGACTACAGAAAGACCAAACGATCTGCTTCTTCCCAGTTTCTTGTCAAGATCTCAAATGCACTTTGTCATCCCAGTTTCTGTGGTAGGTGGTCTTATGGCTTGCAGTGTTGCTGTTGTATGGCTATATCTAAAATTTGGAGTCAAAACAGAAGAAATGTCAAGAGAAATGGTACAGGGCTTGCTCTACCAGAAGGAGGGACATCAAAACAATGTCTTTCCAATGGAAGTAATCTGAATGCTTTATGGCGTGGACATTTTTGGCCCAAACTACATGCGTGTTGCTGCAGGAAAGCTAAGTTTATGCTGAACAGGTGACCAGTAGGAAGCAAGGCAGGGCATAAATAAACCAGAGAAAACGGACTTTTTTTTTGCAGAGCAGAATGTCCAAAAATGTACCTGATTTGTCATTGACCAATGATGGCATTTGGAAATAAATGAGATGCTTTTTTTTCTTCTGGCACTGTTACGTACAAAGGCTGTTGCTGGTCTAGAGCTGCTTGGTGGCTCTTCACCAGGTGGTGGGCAGAAGTGAATTTCCAAATGGCTGTTGGGAATTTTTCTGCGTTTCATCATGGCCCACCTGAAAAGCCACCCACTCACCCCTGCTGCCGGACTCGGGCTCAGCCACCGCGAGCAATCTCAACACCAAACCCACAGGATTTGCACTTAGCGAACTCTCTGCTGCTTCTTTCTTCGCACTTCAGGTTGCTGCTCTGTCAGACCAAGACCAGTGCTGGTGCTCAGCTGGGCGCTGACTCTCCTTGGGCTGATCAAACATCCCATTTACTCTTGCTGGAGACAAGAGTCTTTTCAGTAGCTTTTCAGACAGAGGTGATGAAAACTGCTGAAAAAGTCTGATTAGGGGACTGAAGGTCAATACTACAGATTTCACGTTCAGAGGAGCTGGCAACCCACAACCTACCTCCTCCTCGAAATCCGGCCACCTTTCTCTCCAACAGCTGTGGGCGTTTCTTCTTGCAGATTGAGTCTGAGACCTGGTTCTTGGCAAATCAACCCTTCTGCCAGCTGATGCACCCTGTGTCCAGCTGCGTCCAACACCGGGGCAGGATAACGTGGACGGGCATTTGCAAATGGGAGAAAACAAGAAGTCACCCAATAATGTTGCTATTCCTGTGATATCATTGGAGGGGTTTTGCTGTTCTCTGCAAGCACAAATCCCAGGAAATACTCTCTTGGAGGAGCTAAAGGCAACTCTGGATTTAGTCATAGAGGACTTGCTCCACCACAGCAGACGTGACATCCTTCTGGTCTTCTCTCTAGAAACAAGCACGTTTGCTGATCGACAAAAAAGCACAAAATGCCAGATCATGGTCCTACACTTCAGCCACACTTTAGTTTTTCTTTTTCGGATAGCACTGATCGCCAGGCTCTTAAAGCACCATAACAGCACCCGGCTTTTTTTTTTAACCTAAATTGGTGGTTGATTTTTACACATCTAGACGTTGCTGTATGTAAGCCTTATCTTTTATCTGTGGTCAGTTCCTGAAAGCCCTTATTAAACACTGACTCCAGTACGAATTTTGCTGGAGCGTGCAAAGGTCTTCATGATATGATGCTTCATAGGTAGAGATACGTATCAAGGGTCAGATCCTCCTCTAACCAACCTCGGTGGATCAGATCCCAAAGTATAAATACGCATGTAGAAAAAAGAACACAAAAACACCTAATAAGCAAGATAATCAAAGCAAAAATGATGGGCCAGCTGCAAAGCAGAGCTAGAGGAAGGTGGCCTTTTTAGATCCACCAGCTCGCACCTTCCGGGCATCCGTCCGGCCCTGGAGGTGGAGAGGATAGACTGCAACGGTGTTTGTTTCCTGCCGTCATTCAATCCCTTATTTCTGCCTTTTGTTGACTTGAGAGAGGGGAGCCGGGCGTTCATCTCGGGCTTTGCAAGTACGGAATGCAATCAGATTAATTGTAAATTAGGAATTTGGAGTGAAAACCCTTCCTTGGCGGCAGCACTCCCGTGCAGCCCAGCTGTGCAACACTGGGGTTGATTTACCCCGGGGGTAAATCAGCGCTGCCTCCCCATCCGCCCCGCTCGCGGCTGGCTCGGGTTCGCGGCCTCGCGGTTGTACTGCGGTGTACCTCGCGGTATACCATGGCATTGTTTTTATATGAAACACTAGAAATGTTATTTTTGTAGTAAAGTTTTGTAGCCATTTGAATGTATGTCGTGTCCCGTCTTCGCTACTGGAGCGTCGCGGAGTCGAGACCTTTCTGGGAACATGGGAAAACACTGTGCCTCGTCTATTTTCTTGCTGGTCCTGGGTGTCCGGGGGCTTGTCCGTGGGAGCTGGGTCGCTCTCCAGGCACTACAGCAAATGGAGTGGGCCCTTGTCCGGCTACGGCTGAAGTCCTTGGGCCTGGAGCGATGCTGGGGAGATGCATGTGTACCAGCGCAGATCTGATCACTTCGAGTCCCACCGCGGGCGTTTGTAAGGACGCTGGTTTTGGCTCCACAGCTGGCTCCCACCCTCTCCCAGCTGCCATGGTCACGCTGGCGCTCGTCAGGAGGAGCTGGTCCTCCAGCTCAGATCCATCCTTGAGCTCCCCTTGCTGCTCCCTCCTCTTCCCAGGACTGCCAGCAGGCAGCGTGTGGGCACCCCTCATGGAGGGCAGCTGAACCCCAGGGCTGCTCCTCCTTGCCTTACGCTGTGCGACGGGCAGTTTGGGAGGGCAGAAGCTGGACCCCGGCTCAGGAGGAGGAAACCTGGGTTTCCTGGTTCCTTTAGGCTTAAAATACAGAGCGCAGCGTCTTACAAGCTCTGATTCGTGTATCCAGTATATATGAGTGTGTGTGCGCGAGATATATGTTCTGTACCCTTTTTTAGAAGCAGAAGCAATAAAGTCCTTCCTTTGGATCTCATGGGATTCAGTCCAGGGCTGGGTGACCAAGCCTGGCCCCTGCAGAGGTGCGGAGAGGAACGCGCGTGATTAAGCACCGTGGGGGGAATCCCAGCATTGCCGAGGATGGCGAAGCTGGCACAGCTGGTGCGGCCGGGCTATTGCCCCACCTCTTCGCTGTTGAAGGGCTTCTGCCTTGCCAAAAATTTGCAGGGAATGTATTTTCTCGCAGGAAGTCACATTGCCCATCCTGCTAAGGCAATACTGAATAAACATTTTGCTTTGTTTAAGCAAAGCCACAACCAAACAGGAACCCACAGAAAGTGAACGTTAACGCTCCAGGTCGGTTCTGCAAGGGGGTAAGAGGCCAAGGGCTGAGTTAGGACCTCTCCCACCCCAGCCAGGCTTCGGGATGCTCTTGCGTGCTCCTTGAAGTGCTGGGGAGGGGAGGTGGGAAAGGCCACAAGAGTCGGTGCCCAGGGACTTGCCTGGAGCGGGGAGCTGGAAGGAGCAGGAGGCTCAAGGATGAGCATCTCCCCTGCATCCCAGGAGCCTTCATCCCGGCCGTGCCACAGCTCTGTGACGTGCAGCCACCCTGCCCCGCGCTCCGGCATCGCCGGCGGGCTGGGAAGATGGTGAGGTTCCTGAAAACTTCCCCCAGATGAATCACCAGGACAAGAAAGGTCATTCGGGGGGTTAAGAAGCTCTGTGGAAGGAAAAGCACTTTCTTATTCTTTCTTTTCTTTTCTCCTCTCTGTCATGGGGAGAGGAAGGGGGAGGCTGTGTAAACAAGTCAGCCCCGACAGTGATGAATCATTTCCGACACGCGGAGCGAGCACAGGCGCCAGCGCGGGGCCGTGCCGGGGTTGTGGCTCCAGGGCAGCGAGGCAGCTTTTGGATACCCGCTCCCTCGGGCGGCTGGTGGCACAGGGTCGCCGGCTTTCCTGCTGCTCCCTCTTTTCTCTCGTCTGACAGTGCAGGATGTCCAGCCACGCACCTTCCTGTGCTTCTCCCGGAGGTCCATGGGCTGCCTCAGCTGTGGCAGACTGAAGAATTGGGCTCAGGAGACGCCAAGTCTGCCATGGGAACAAGGCTCGCCTTCTGCGCCTAGCGTGCAAGACCTGCTTCTGCCTCGAGGTATCCCCCCAGCCCACAGGAGCCAGCAGGACCCATGGCCATGGTGTGCCCCTTCTGGTCCCTTGCTGACCCGCATCTTTGGTTCCCAACTCCAAACCGTCAGCACAAGCCGTCTCCACCGCTTCGTTGGCCAGCTGTTTTGATTGATCTGATGAGAACAAGGAGTCACTGGGGCTCCACACAGGCTCAGCTCCATGCCTTCACATACCCACAGGACCCATCAGGTGGCACGGTGGCAAGCCTTGAGGGCACTAATTGGCCTTAATCACCCTGACCAGCCTCAGCTGTGGATGGACTCAGCTGTGGACTCACCCACACACCCCTCCCCTGCCCAAGGCCCAGGTGCCCCATTTAAGCTCAGGCTTGAGCCTCTAGTCCCTGCTTTGGATGTGTTCTAAGAGCACCGGTCTGACGTCCTGGCTCTGGCCCTGTCTCTTAGATAGACCTTGGACCTGTGCTGTAGGTGTCTTCTCTCCTGGCTGGCTGAACCTTTTGTAGCCCCATCTCTTGTCCCCATCTCCTCCTGCTGCTGCTGAACGGATGTCCCCTAACCCTCCCAAAGGGCTCCTGGGTCTGGTTCCTCACTTTGGTGTGTCTGGGGCCGTTGATGGACCCTGTTACCAGCACCTGGCTCTGCCCCCCACGCTCAGACCCTGTGGGACCTCACCTCGCTGGTGAGGACACTGCCTGTGCTGGGGTCACCTTGGCTCCTGCCTCGTCCCTCTCACTGCTCCCCGCAGGCTGGACCTGGCAGCGAGACGCCTCTGCTGTTGTCTTCTCCAAGCCCCGGCTTCTCCCCAGAGTGCTGGCTGAGGGGCACGGTTAATCCTGTGAAGCAGAGACCCTGCAGTCTCCGTCGGCCCTGGGTTAGGACTGTGGTGGGCTGACCCTGGCTGGAGGCCG
>NW_010525851.1:0-5155 GCF_000687285.1 Phaethon lepturus | reverse complement strand
GGCCGGGCCGCGTCTCGCAGCTCCGGCCTCCCCGCCGGAGACTTTGTACCCCGGGAACCTCAGCGCCGCTATTTTTGACTGGAAGCCATAGACCGTGGGGCGTTTAGCTCCTCTGCCAGCACACGCCGGGCTCGCCCATGTGCCCCGAGAGGGGTGTTACAACTATGGCAGGGCTGGTTGGCCCCTTCGGCAGGACTGGTGGTCCCCTTAAAGCTGGTAAAGTTCACCCCAGCCTCCCTAGCAGCTCCCAGCCTGGGAGGAGGGTGTGAGGAAACGGTCGCTTTGGGTGGAGAGGGGAGGCAGGAGCGGTTGCCAACCGCAGTGGCACAAAGCAAGGGGCCATTAGGTGCCCTTGCCGTGGGTGCCGCACACTTACGTCTGCGTCTTCGTGCTTGTTGACGCCATGGAAGTAGAAAGGCCTGCCATTGATGAGGAACTGCGTGCTGGTGACGTGGACAGTGCGGATGCCAACAGGGAGCGTGTAGAAGTCCTCCAGCAATGCCCCGTTCACCTGTGCCTGCATTTTCACCTGGATTCCCAAAGGGGAGATGCAGGTGATGTGCTGGGCTTCGCAAAGATGCCCTGTCCTCCCTCCCCCTTGTCTGTAAGGGCTATCCTGACTGCCCATCCATTTCCCAGCCCTGCCTTAGCACACAGCCTGCTCATTACTGCTGCTTCAGCCACCTCTTGTGGTCCCCATGTACCTCCTCAGGGAAGGAGCAAGGTCTGACTAAGCAGAAAAAAGAAATCTAAGCTGGGAAAGCTGAAGGTTGAAGAATGAAGCCTGGATGACCCTTCGTTCACACAAAGAGCTTCAGTTTTGTTTCCCTTTACTCATCCGGGCCATTTCATCCCCCCAGGCAAGGCAGTAGTACACCTCTTCTGCTCTGCACCTTGATACCAGGGAACACCTGAAATGTCATCTGCTCACAACAGCTACAAACCTGAGCTCCTGAAAACCCACAGCAGCTCATCTGCCCTAATTTCTGCATCTAAACATCACTACTCGTCCTTAACTCACAGAGAGTCTTCCAGGTTTGTGCTAGTGATGCTGAACTCTTGCAGAGTGGGAAGAAAGCTCATGGCACGGCAAAGCATGTGGAAGAGGTTAGCAGCCTGCTCCTCAGAGACTCTCCGCTTCTGTCTCAAATGGAGACAATCCCTTGTCTTTTGCAAGGGATGCATTAGGCCCTAAAAGTGAAGGGCAAGCATCTGAGAATGCATGCATGCACTCCAGGCATGCCCCCCTCTTCTCACCGATAGACCTTTCAGTTCAGCATCAAGGAAGCTGGCAAAGCTTCATTTGATTACTGCATAATTAGCAATGCCACTCTGGTCACATGAACAGGATCCATGGGAGAAGATGAGTATGGAAGATGAGCCATATGGAAGGTTACTTAACCCTATTAGACAGTCAGATGAAACGCACACAGAAAGGCAGAAATGTCACTGTTACCTCTAAAGAGTAGCAGTATCCAGGGTTCTCATGCATCAGGTAAGGCCACCAAAGATTTGGGTTCAGGACTTTTAGCTCTCCAGCTGGCCCATCGCCTGTAGCAACCACTTTTCCCTCTTGGTCACGTAAACTCAGGGACAAGGAATAGAGTGTGCTGCCAACAACTGACACCTGATATTGCACCATTGCTAGTTCAAAGGAAACAAAAGACAGTCAGAGGCTTCTGTGAAAGGGAACATACATGCATCAAATGTTGGAGGGTTTTCACATAAAGCAGCATTAAAAAATGAGGGAGAGGTAGAACAACAACAGAGTTTTGAATTTAATGTAAAAAGCATGATCATGATGTGTCTTGAGGTCCAGAAGTTTCCAGCAAGATTTGTGTATCACACAGTTCTGTTACTTAGAGATAATCCTGCTTTAAGCAGCAGGAAGACTGCCCCTACTGAGAAATTCTACTTTGAGAAACACCTGATCATCCTTTCACTTTAACAGTAGTCACTTGCAAGCACTTCTTTTTTTCATATTGCTTCCGAACTCTTTACCATATTCTTGCAGCTGCTGAGCTGTGCAATAGACCAGCCCAGGTTCAAGTGGAAGCCACTATGAAATGAGTTTAATCAGACTTTTGCAGGATATTTTCTCTGCTGCCCTTGTCATCTCCATTTGCAGCCTGAGATAGCTGCTGTAATTGTTCTGGACCTACCAACATTCTCTGATGAAGTAGTTGTCACAGTAATATCATCTATGTAGACAGAAGGAGTGGTGTAAAGCACAACCGGCCGATGGATTCCAGCATAATTAAAGAAATCAAACCTGATGTTCTGTACAAAATAGTTCTTGGGATACCTGAGTGAGCAAGACAGGAGAAATGGCTACATTATGCTTCATTACACAAGAACTGAAGGCCGCGTATAGATGCTAGCAGTGTAAAATAGTCATGTAATAACAGATGCTAGCTGGTAAAATAGCCTTTAAAACAGGATGGATCTATCTTTCAGTAGTGCTACTGCTGCTACACTGAAGGGGACTACCCGTTAACAAACGTCTAACACACTGAATAGGTTTGATCCTTCAGGATAGCTGGTACTTGAAGTTTCCAGATTAATTCAAGCTTGTCAAATTTGCTTGTCAAATCATTGATTCAACTTGGCAAATCACTTAATCTCAGTTCCCTGTGTAAAAGAGATGCGATAACTCAGTGTAGACTCCTCATAACACCAAAGCTTAAACTCCTCCCTGCTCAACTGATGAATTTCGGCATAAATACAACCAATGCTTTTGTAAGTTGCTCGGCGGGTCTTAGGAATAAATTTGCATTCTCTCATCCCTGGGATAAGCTCAGCAGTACAGCGCTTTAGCAACTCACCTTGTTTTGTCATTCATGTACTGAATGGACCCCGGAGGCAGAGTATGGGGTGTCAGGGTGTTGTTGAGCGCGACAGTGATACGGCAGGGGATCCCTGGGCTTCCCTGGACGATGCTGCTTATATCTGCTTCAAAAGGGAGGTGGCCCCCTTCATGCTCCATGACTTGTACTCCATTGACCCACTGCAGGAGAAGACACCTCTGAGTCCAAGAGGCAGGGTTTTTGTGGCAAGCAGAGCAGGGAGAAAGGAAGGAGCCCAGCAAAGGGCAGTTGGGATTCCCAGCAACACTGAACCTTGTTCTGGACTTTTACTCCTTGAGGGATCAATCTAGCAACCCTTCCTTTGCAGAGAGCTAGGTCTGGGACGCATACAAGAAAGTGTCACTGAGACACACAGTTTTGGGCAGATCCTGTAGCAAGGAAATGTTTTAGTTACTAGTCCTGACATTGGAGGATCAGAGAAGAGAGACCTGAGAAACATGTCCAAGTTCTTGGCTGGAGGAAAAGCAGCAACAGTTAAGAAAATAGCAAACCGATATAAAATCTAGGCAGAGATGTGTTTGCTGAAGAAGCCATGAGACAGATTTTACCGCAGCATACTTTTGGAAACACATAGACAGTTTTCCATGCAACGTACCACAATGGAGTAGTAATGGGCACTACCGAAACGGAGCACCACTCTGGTGTTGAGGTCATCCTGAAGCCAGCGGAGAGGAAGCAGCACCTCTTTCTCATACCAAACCCAGCCGATGTAGTTCTCCAAGCTGGGGTCTTGAGTGATATCGTTGAAGCTGGCAGGCACTGGCATGTCAATCACAGGACCGGTCTGGCAGCAATTGGACAAAAACAGAGGGAATAGAATTAAAAAAACAGAAATGTTACTGTCTTGGCTGTCCAACCCATACTGCTGAAGGTGTCCCCTCCCACTGACAACCTTACAATACCTCTGCCAAGTGGAAATACTGAGGAAAACCTGTTTAGAAACTGGTCTAGCCCATCACAGGCCCTATACAAGTCCTACTTGATATCAGGCCCAGGTCCCTGCCTGTTCCTACAGGAAGAAGCTGCTCATATCTTTTCCCCTCCCGGTGTACAGTGAAATGCTTTCATTAATGGCTCTGGTATTGTGGAATCAGAGAAATGCGGAGGAAAAAAACCACAAAACAAAAATGCCTAGGTCATTGTTCAGCCTGGGACTTCACACAAGCTGTAGTTTCTCCTGCACAGCTCTAGCTGTTTGGTGTGCAGTGCTGGTGGTGAGGTGTCAGTTCCCCAGCACAGGGAGGCAAGAATCAGGGAGATTTTGGGCCAGATCCTCCAAGGAAGGTTGGTGGAGATTGTTTGGGATGAGTCCAGCCTTTCTCACTCCCTGAAGGCAGCATAGGTTCCTTAGGATTACAACAGAGTCAATTCACTTGCTTATTTTTAATATAAGGATTATAGGCAGGCAGTGTTGCACTACATTTAACATTGAGGTAACCGGATGCTGTTGCAAAATAGAGCTGTTCATTTTTAGCACCTGCTGCGCTCGTGATATTGCACAAATGAGCGCTGCAGCAGCGCACAGCTAGAGTGCTTCCCCTTTCCTACAGAAGCCTTTCCATGGAGAGCAGAATGAGGAAGGTCTGGTGGCCCAGGGGTGAGCATCTTGTGTGCGGCTGACTCAGCGCTGAACTGCACCAGCACTGCAGAGAATCTCAACGTCCTTATTAGACATCAGAAAATCCTAGGAGGAAAATCCTTGGATGGTGAAGTGGATTTTCTAGTATCTGATAGAGGCTAACCTTTGACTGGGGTGGCTATAACATGTGCGTCCTTCAAGGAGACTGATGCCTAAAGTAAGTTGAGCGTATACTTCTCAGCCCCCTTTAGGGGGGCATAGTCTAGGATCACTCTCCTCTGGCTGTCTCTTTTTGCAAAACTTCTAGCAGAATAGTATCTTTCACCTCTTTTCTCCTTCCATGATTTGGCAAAAAAATTGCCCAAAGGGCTAAAATAGAAAAGATTCGACACATACATTTAATGCATGGAATAAATAATGGCTTTCTCTTACATAACGGTATTAATTTCATAATGCACTTCAGTTACACTGAACTTGTTCAGCTGCACTCGGCTCCTTTGGAACAAATAACTCAGTAGTGCCCTTTCCAGGCGTGTTTTAGTTTAGCCCATGCTGCTGGCGATAGGTACATGTCGGGCAGGGTCAGGGCTGCTTCAGCAAGCACCGGGCTCGCTTCCTCCGTCAGCTCTGTCCATTGATTTATTCATTCAAATGTCTCCGTTCATTCAAATGCTCTCTGGCTCCCACAGCAGCGGGACGATCGGCGGCT
>NW_010525850.1:1424-1877 GCF_000687285.1 Phaethon lepturus | reverse complement strand
TGGGGTTACACTGGGTGAGGGTATGGACCCCTGGAGGGGGTGTGGCCAGTGAAGGGGGTGGGGCCTCATCTGGGAAGGGTTAAACAAGCAGGGGAGGGGCTTTATTGAGAAGGTGGGGTTTTATGCAGGGGGGTGGGGCTAAGAGGGCGTGGCCACATGGCAAATGGGGTTTGCCCAAAGAAGTGGGAGCTTATAGGCTAACCAGGATGTAGGGGTGGAGCTTGCTACAAGGAGGGTGGGGCTTATGGGGTGTCCCCGCCCACTGGTTGATAGGTGGCGTCATATAATGAGTGTACTGCTGGACACTGTGGCCTGAGCTGGGGGTGTGCATAAGGGGGTGTGGCATAAGGGGGCGTGGCACCCAGGAGGAGCTGTGTCCTGAGCCTTGCCCTGCCTGCAGGCCTGCCAAATGCTGGCAAGTCGTCGGTGCTGAATGCGCTGGGGGGGCGCGGC
>NW_010525850.1:818-1124 GCF_000687285.1 Phaethon lepturus | reverse complement strand
AGGAGCCCTACTCGGCCGTGGGGTACCTGGCCTCCCGCCTCCCGCTGCCCCCTCTCCTGCAGCTGCGGCCCCCCAGCGCTGCTGCTGGCTGGACCGCCTGGGACATCTGCGAAGGTTTGCTACTTTTGGGGTAATTTCTCTTAAAATCAGGCTTTGTTTTCTTTTATTATTAATTATTTTTTGTTTTGGTGGTTTTTTTACAGCGTGGGCAGAGAAACGAGGGTACAAAACAGCGAAGGCAGCTCGCAATGATGTCTACCGGGCAGCCAACAGCATCCTGCGGCTGGGGGGGAGTGGGGGGAGCCT
>NW_010525850.1:422-761 GCF_000687285.1 Phaethon lepturus | reverse complement strand
GGCGGCTGAGGGGCGACTCCGCCTCTGCCTGCGCCCCCCTGGCTATGCTGCCCAGAAGGGTAAGCACCCCATTCCCCACCCCACCTTGGGGGGCCTGGGTCCTTCCTGGGGGGGATTTTGGCCAATGAGGGGCCTGGATTCGGGGCATGGGGGTGTTTCCCGGATCCTCTGGGTCCCCTAACTGTGCCCTCCCCCGCAGATTTGTGGGAGCAGCACCCTGAGACGGTGGCACTGGCGGCACTGCAGGAGCAGGGGGACCCGGGTGTCCGAGGCTCCGCCCCCCCTGGGGAGGGGTCAACCTCAGAGGAGGCATGTGATAGTGCTGAAGAGGAGGAGCCT
>NW_010525850.1:0-351 GCF_000687285.1 Phaethon lepturus | reverse complement strand
TGGGAGAGGATGAGTGTTAGCCCCACCCCTCAGAGGGCTGGGCCAGTCAGAGGCCCAACCCCCTAGCACTACACTAATACCATATATGGAATAAAGGAATGTTTATTTGTGCAACCGGTGTTCACGGATTGGTTAGAGGAAGCTTTCACAGGAACCAATGGGAGGTCCTGTTGCCGCTGTGTTGTGGGGTAGGGTTTATGCTGGGCTGTTCTCTGGGGCAGGACCTGGTGGAGTGATGCCACAGAACTACCTGGTTAACTCCACCCCCTTCTTTAGCCCACCCACTTCTGCCCTTATTTAGGTTTATCCTTACCCATCCCAATATTAGCTCCACCCACCTTCAGCCTCCAT
>NW_010525849.1:8488-10386 GCF_000687285.1 Phaethon lepturus | reverse complement strand
TACCCTGCGGATACCTGGACTGGCTATTCAACAGTAAGGCAAAGAAGGCATTAAGTACCTCAGCCTTGTCCTCGTCCTTGGAGACAATGTTCCCCGCCATATCCAATAGGGGATGGAGATTCTCCTTGCCTCTCTTCTTGTTGTTAACATATTTGTAAAAACATTTTTATTATCCTTTACGACTGTGGCCAGACTGAGCTCTAGCTGGGCTTTTGCCTTTCTAATTTTGTCCCTGCAATTTGACCTTGCAATTTTTTGTCCCTGCAATTTGACCTTGCAAACAGCATAATGCATATCTCCAAAAAGACAGTGACTTTTGAATGAAGCCATTCTGCCATCTGAAATGCAGAATCTCAAATAACACCTTCCACCCACACAACCTGTAGGTCTGAGCGTGAAATTACAATCATGACTGCAGATTCCTCAGATGCTCTCCAAGTGAATACCAACCCTATATAGGCTTGGAGGTCCCATAGAAATGAGCTGCAAGTGAAAAAATGTCCTTTCCAAGTGCACTTCAAACTGGGAATAGGAATCATCAAAAAGTGATAAAGAAAAGCAAATTTCATCCTGGCTGGTGCTCGGCCTAGTATTTGGACAATAAAAATTTGTGCATTTTTTTCTTCTTTATTTCCACCTGCATACTGCACTCCTAATAGGTAGAGGCTGTCATCTGCTAAGTACCTGATAAAGCTTCAAGGAAGAGAAAGGGATGAAGGACAAACTTGCTGAGCTCATATTTGCATCTCATCAAAATGACCAGAAAGCTGACAAGTGAAGACAACAGATATTTCACAGCCTTCCAATTGCAATTCATTCTGTTGAATTGTAATTAATCCTAACATTTAGAAAAGTTTTTCTAAAACTGTTAAAAATTTTTAACGTGCGACTACCTTCTTCTCTTTCCACTTTGTTATTTCTTTGTCCTATTCCAGTGGACATGAAATAAAACAATAGTTCTGCCCCTTTTTGCAGCAACTTTTTAAATATTTGAATTGTAACCACATTTTCCCTCATTCTTCACTAGACTAAACATGTCCAGTTATTCCAGCCTGGGGTCAAGTTTTCTAGATTTCTTATAATTTTTGTTACTCATCTTTGGATTTTCTCCAGCTGACATGTATATTTGCTTGGAGTGTAGTGCCCATATTTGGACATGCTATTTTATAGCTAAGATTTTAGCAAACTTTTCACTTGTAAAGTGAAAGGAAATTCTGCCCTTCTTCCCTATTCACCTTAAATGATCATTATTATGTTGAATAAATAATAATTTTATTATGTAAAATTCTTCTTAGGAATTTTATTTGAAGTTGACTGATGTACAGTTTCCCCTGATTACATCAATTTATACAATATTTAAAAATAATTTATTCAGTTTCCTTGGTAAAAGTACATCTTTTTCCTATTGATCAATATTGCTCCTACTGATCTCTGATCAAGAACAGTAACCGCCTAGCTGAACAGACAAAAATTGTGCATATCTATCCTCACAGGTGTGGTTCGTTAACCTTTGCTGAATGACAGGTGCCCACCAAAGCTGCTCTATCACTCCCCCTCCTCTACTGGACAGCAGGGAGAAAATATGATGAAAGATTCATGGTTTTGTCCTCAAGGACAGGGAGATCACTGCAAGATGGGGACTGGAGGAGCAAAGTCCATCCCACTATAAGAGAAGATCAGGTTCAAGACCACCTGAGGAACCTGGACATACACAAGTCTATGGGACCTGATGAGATGCATCCCAGAATCCTGAGGGAACTGGCTGATGTAGTTGCCCAGCCACTCTCCATGATGTTTGAGAAGTCCTGGCAGTCAGGTAAAGTCCCTGGAGATTGGAAAAAGGGAAACATTGCATCCATTTGTAAAAAGGGCAGAAAGGAGGACCCTGGGAACTACGG
>NW_010525849.1:7359-8243 GCF_000687285.1 Phaethon lepturus | reverse complement strand
CGGTTTGATGTATTAAAAAAGCCACTCTCCATGATCTCTGAAAAGTCATGGCAGTCAGGTGAAGTCCCTGGTGACTGGAAAACAGGGAAACATTGCAGCCATTTTTAAAAAGAGTAGCAAGGAGGACCCTGGGAACGATTGACCTGTCAACCTGGGAAGATCATGGAACAGGTCCTCCTAGAAGCTATGCTAAGGCACATGGAGGGCAGGGAGGTGATTCAAGACAGCCAGCATGGCTTCACCAAGGGCAAGTCCTGCCTGACCAACCTAGTGGCCTTCTATGATGGAGTGACCGCATCAGTGGACAAAGGAAGAGCTGACAATGTCTCTCTGGACTTCTGTAAGGTCTTTGACATGGTCCCCCACACCATCTTTCTCTCTAAATTGGTGAGATATGGATTTGATGGGTGGACTGTTGGGTGGATAAAGAATTGGTGAATGGGTTGGATGGTGGCAGCCAGAGGGTAGTGGTCAATGGCTCAATGTCCAGATGGAGATCGGTGATGAGTGGTGTCTCTCAGGCGTCCGTATTGAGACCAGTACTATTTAATATCTTCATCAATGACATAGTGGGATTGACTGCACCCTCAGCAAGTTTGTCAACAACACCAAGGTGAGTGTTGCAGTTGACACATCTGAGGGATGGGATGCCATCCAGAGGGACCTAGACAAGCTCCAGGAATGGGCCCATGTGAACCTCATGAAGTTCGACAAGGCCCAGTGCAGAGTCCTGCAACTGGGTCAGGGCAATACCCTGCAGTATCCATGCAGGCTGGGGGTGAAGGGATTGAGAGCAGCCTTGCCGAGAAGGACTTGGGGGTACTGGTGGATGAAAAGTTGGACATGAGCCAGCACCCTGTGGTCAGAGGCCACAAGGGCAACCG
>NW_010525849.1:0-6440 GCF_000687285.1 Phaethon lepturus | reverse complement strand
CCCCACCCCCTTCCCCTGCTCCGGCGTGGCATCCCTCCCATGGGAGACAGTCCTCCATGAACTTCTCCAACATGGGTCCTTCGCATGGGCTGCCGTTCTTCACGAACTGCTCCAGTGTGGATCCCTTCCACAGGGTGCCATCCTTCAGGAACAGACTGCTCCAGTGTAGGACCTCCACGGGGTCACAAGTCCTGCCAGCAAACCTGCTCCAGCATGGGCTCCTCTCTCCACGAGGCCACAGGCCCTGCCAGGAGCCTGCTCTAGCACGGGCTTCCCACAGGGTCACAGCCTCCTTCAGGCATCCACCTGCTCTGGCATGGGGTCCTCCCCGGGCTGCGGTGGAGATCTGCTCCAGCGTGGAGCTCCATGGGCTGCAGGGGCACAGCCTGCCTCACCATGGTCTTCACCATGGGCTGTAGGGGAGTCTCTGCTTTGGCACCTGGAGCACGTCCTGCCCCTCCTTCTGCTCTGACCTTGGTGTCTGCAGAGCCATTGCTCTCACATATTCTCACTCCTCTCTCTGGCTGCAATTGCCGTTACGCAGCAGTTTTTTTCCCGTTCTTAACTCTGTTACCCCAGAGGTGCTACCACCATCGCTGATGGGCTCGGCCTTGGGCAGCAGTGGGTCCATCTTGGAGCTGGCTGGCACTGGCTCTATCAGGCATGGGGGAAGTTTCCAGTAGCTTCTCAAAGAAGCCACTCCTGCAGCCCCCCACTACCAAAACCTTGCCATGTAAACCCAATACAACAGGCTATTCAATATATCTGGAAAGTCTCTCCACCTTTATCTCCTAGTCACAGGCCGGTATCTCTGCCACTGTTACGGAGCGAAGCACAGTAACAACCTGTCACTCAAAAAAGATACTGCTCAGAAATTACCACCTGATCATAAGGCCCTCCACCTGCCCAACAGGCTTGTAAATGTATTGTACTGTCACTCGGCAGATGACCAGTTTGTAGCCAAGCAACTCCTTTACTTCCGTAAGGTCTGTAAAAAGTTGACACTTTCATCCATAGGAAGTGGGTAGTATGCCGAAATCTAAGTTGCCGTATATATTGTGTTTCTATATTTGTATACTAAATAAAAACAACTGTTAGTACTGCAAACTCCCAGTTTCTGACAACGGAAAACAATTTAAACGTTTTGATTCAGTCAGCTAAAAACTGGCAACACTCGTAACTATACTAGGGGTTAGTGGGAGGCAGTCATCTAACCAAGAGAAACTACAGTCCCTAACTTGTTTCACACAGGGTAGGAAACAACTTCCTGATAATAATAACTTCTGGTCACAACTGGCCACAGTTCCAAAGTCACTCAGTGTCCAGCATCCTGAAAATTTGATCACCTGGCCATTTATTTAGGTACTTTGCATAGCTTTAGTTATTTTGAAAATCTGCCTTTGACAACTAAGTGCTGTTTAAACTTATTAAGTTTAAAATCAGGCTATTTTGTGATCTTAAATATATTAAAAAAAAACAGGATCTGGAACACTGGCTGGCAGATATACAGATTAAAGAATTTGTTTTATTAATTTTCTGATGGAAAAGGTGTTATGATGAGCCTCTCCTAAATATGGAGAATCCTGAAGAAAATAAAATTATACCCATTCTTGAACATCCAGGGTTCAAACCTCCTGCCTTTTGTTTCCCTAAAATTGTTTTTTCTGTGCTGTCAGCAGAGACGTGAAGGGGAGAAATTTCTATTATTGCAGCTGAATGCTGGGGGACATATTTGTTCCTGAACTGTTAACAATATCTGAAGACAGTCAGGAGACTAACCAATGGAGATTACCTATCAGGATGAGGAAGAAATTGTCGAAACCAAAACCTACACAATTTCCTAGCATGCTCAAGTCCTCAGCTGGCAATGCCAAATTTGAACAGCTCATATACACACAGCACTAGAGCATGACAAGTAAACATCATGTCACAATTTCAAGATGTCCTTGGCTGAGATACCCTGCTAATGCAAATTCAGTGGCTAATTAACAGCATGGGAGAAACGGTGCTTAGCAATTGAAATCTATTGCAAAGCTACACAGATCTATTTTAAAGTCTATGCTAAAGTAATTACATAGAATTCAGAATTTACAGTATAAAAAACAGATGGAAGCCCTTTCCATCACACAATGCTATGAAATCTGTTCCCCATCCAGCACAAGCACAACCCACATGGGCTGAAGCTGGGGTAAGAGAAAGACACAGCTGAAGGGAATTCACTGATCTGATGCCTCTCCTTGATAGGACTGTTGAACAAGAAAAAACCTAACTGGCTGAAGCTGAAAGAGCTGAGATGGGTAATTTTCCCCAAGGACTCCAGCTGAAACCTTTTCATTGCAGTACAGAGCTCCTTTCAGCCTCTGCATAGTTCATTTGACTGTCTTCAGACCCCTCTCTGTGTGACTTCTCTCAAGTCCAAAGCAAACAATCCTATCCCCTCAGATGGGAGAAGTAAAATCTGCAGCCTAAATAGAGGTCTCCTGACCTTTGGATGTGACTTATGTTTTGCAGGGACATTGTGTGCATTTGATAACTGGCATTTTCTAACAAAGACACATTTTCAATGCTGTTGCAAGGGAAATACACTGAATATGTCAAGAACCTGCATCATTATTTTCATCTGGACCTTTCTCTCTGTGACTGACATATAAAAGAGTGAAGTTAAGTCAGACTTCATCTCTTCCCAGTGTTTCCAACTTTACTTCCTTTGCTTCTGTAGACTGAAGCACACCACCTACAGAACTGTTGATTTTTGTGGAGAAAACAAGAAGCTCCATCTCTCTGTTTTGTGTTCAGTCTCATACTCTTCCCATGCCATGCGCGCATAGGCACATATGCACACATACACTCCCCGTCGTGGCAATGCAGGCTCTGTAGTTACAGGATTGCTTTCTATCTTGTCTTACTGTGGAAAAATTCCAATTATTTCGGACAACCAGTGTTCACAGTTCCAGGGTAGCTAAATTTGCTGGCACTGCAGGGCTGAATACATAGTAGAAAGGGTAGAATTCTTCCTAAATGGCCCCAGGAGAGCTTAAAGAGCTGGGAGGGTAAAGCATAAGATCATCATAATTAAGTGGTATTATATTTATTCCTAGTTCAACTGAGAGAGATTACTGGCAGGGAAATTTCTACATTTTGAACTTGTGAACTTACCATCTTATGCACAGTCAGAATCACAGCTTCCCTAATTTGTATTTTCCTACTGTTGTACTGACAGAAAGACAACTTGAGAAACAGGAAAATTTGATTGTATAAAGCTGCAATAACTGACATAGTAGAATCATATGTAGGAGTGGTACTTGGAAAAAATGACTTCAAGATTGGCTGCATAGATGTCAATTTTTCTGTATTGTTTTGCAGTAGTAACCAGCTTTACATCAACACAGTGTCCATTATCTGTAAAGTCCTCAGAAGGCTATTTAAGATCCCCATGCATGGCTTGTAGCATGAAGTGGATATTGGGGCTTTTTGGAAGTGAAATGGCAAACCAGATTATATTGTTGGAGCTCTACATATCTGAACAAATCTTAAACTTTTTTTCATCCTTATGGTTAGGCTCCACGTTCTTTTCCATGTGAATCATGGCTGATACTATTGGAAGATGCTTCTGACTAGTGTCTGGACAGAACCACTCAACAAATACAGGTTGTAACTCTCTATGAATCAGAGATAATTAGCTGTCATACAGCGAAGGCGTACAAGGCAACACAAAGAGCTGGACTGTGGAAAAAGTTATTTGGGTCACCACCCAGTTTTAAAATCTATTTATTTTTAGTCAGTATTTGCACATCACCTAAACTTCACGGTATTCTCTAGTTTCTGTACCTCTAGAAGACTTAGCAAACAGTAATCAGAAACAAGATAGCTTATTTTTCAAAAATGATGGCTCCAGAGCTTTCCTAGCAGATGCCATTCTTTGCCACTGGATTTCCCTTTTTTTTTTTTTTCCAGTTTACAGTGTTTCACCAGTACTTTTAGCACTGATGAATGCTTGTGAGTGTAAGCACTTACAATGGGGAGTGCATTGCATTCAAATGTGCAGGACATTCTGTACATGCTGTGTTGACCTACATACGCCTTCTGGCTCTTGCACAAGGGCACAAGGCAGTTCTGTTTCCTGCCATGAGTCATCATTCAAGAATGGTATTTAAATAGGAGAAAAAGGAAGGAAAAATACGTGAACAGATTCCAGGGAAAAGCAAGTAGCAGCCTGTGGTTTTTACAGACAGAATTACCTTTTTTTTCCTTTCTAGTAACCATGCTGCTAGGAAATCCCAGGAAAGTCAGAGCCTTGTAGCTTTTATTATGTTACATCTAGCCTGAGTGGAAAAACTGTATTAGAACATAATGTTGACCTTGGCCTGCTGTAGTGAAGTAGATATTGTCAATGTGTTTGTCTCCACTAGAGTTTCACAGTGAGAAATTTTATGAATACACACATGCACAACCCTGTTTTATCAATGAAGATACAGTCTTAGGTTAAAGAATGAATATTTAGAACCTGGATCAGTTATGGGAGGAGTGCACACATTAACCTTTACAAATATTGGGTGCCTCAAGTTAAATGGCCATTAATTAACTTGAGGTAAAATCAAGTGAAAACAAGCTCTGTTGGGAGGATGGGAAGTGCTAAAAGACACTTTTTCTGGATGAGTTAGTCTGCATCTTGTTCCTTCCCCCTGAAGCAACTAACTGTGATTACTATAGGAGACAGCACACTGGATTGAAACACTCTAATCTACCAAAATAATGCTTTGCTTGCTGTAGAATGCCCAGATAAACATCTTGCTAGACACCAACTTTTCCTGATGCTTTCTGTTTTATTTCTGTCAAAGTGTTTTTCTGTCTTATAGGCAAGATCATTTCCTCTCTGGGGACTATGGGTTAGCAAATGAAATAACATACTTTTTTTCAATGTTGCCAAAATTTGGAGGTTTTTTGGCTTTTTTTTTTACTACCATTTTTGACAGGAACAGAAGAAAACCCCCAGAGGGAAATCTGTGGTAATTAAGATGTGGGGGAAGGGAGAAAGGAAAGTGAAGAGCAGCACAGGGAGGAAATGGGACTCAGGCGGCTAAGAAAAACAACTAGAGCATGGAGGATGAACAGCAAGAGGTAAAAGGACTTTCTCATGCTCTTACTGTGAAAAGGCAGGATAAGCATTTCACAGGTGTTAAAAAACTAAACTAAAGGTATCAATAAAACAGAAACTGTCATCCAGATTTTTCTAGCTGTTCTTAGGCTAGGAGTGACTGAAACTGATTCATTTGCTTGGTGGCTCTCAGCAGCCTATACAAAATGAGCTCATGGTTATTTTCTGAGGAAGTAGTATTCATATCCCTCTACTCCACAGGGCACTAATCAATCCTTGTGTTGGCAGTCTTTGCTAGCAGGCCTGTTACAGCAAGACCACAGAAACTAAGCTGCTTTTTGCTTTAATAGTGGTCTCGTGGGCTCAGAGGTGAACCACAAGGGGAAGGAAGAAGTAGAGTGGGTGTAAAAGTTCATATGCTGTTATCCACACCTCACCTCTTCTGAGGACAGACAAAGACTTTCACTGTCAGTGATCTATCCAAGGCAGAAGGTTTTCTTTCAAAAATATCTGCAGGGAAAAGTACCTTATTCTAATATTATTAACACTTAACTGGAGGGGGAGGACAACACCAGTTGTACCATCACAACACAGGCTGACTTTGGGGCTGAAGTCAGCTTAACAGGGCTGCAAAGGTCAGCTGTTTAGAATAAAACAGAGTAGAGTGGAGTGGAGTGGAGTGGAGTGGTGTGGCGTGGAGTGGAGTAGAATAGAGTATTTCAGTTGGAAGGGGCCTACAATGATCATCTAGTCCAACTGCCTGACCAATTCAGAGCTGACCAAAAGCTAAAGCATGTTGTTAAGGGCATTGCCAAATGCCTCTTAAACACTGACAGGCTTGGGGCATTGAACACCTCTCTAGGAAGCCTGTTCCAGTGTTTGACAAGGCTCTCAGTAAAGAAAAGCTTCCTAGTGTCCAGACTAAATCTCCCCTGATGCAGCTTTGAACCATTCCCACTCGTCCTATTGATATCTGAAGCAAATGGAAGATTCTAGTGTGCAGGTCGGTAGGAGTTAACACAGTCAAAAACGGTTAATGAAACCGGATCTGGTGATCAAGAAGATGAAGAAGTATTTGTACTTAAGCAGTAAACCATGAAGACTTAGCTGTTCCTGTACTCTTGAAAAATGTAACTGTCATGAGGTCAGCAGAATCTACAGTAACTAGGGTAAAGGTAAAGGTGGCAGGGGGAGACTGTGACCACTGTGACTCACTCAGTTGAGGGACTATGCAGATTACCCCCCCACTCCTTCTAGGAGCATGTGTGCCAGTTAGAGTATGTGTAAGCAATGTGGTCATTATTAGCCAATGAATGTGAACTTGGGTGGGTTCTCTATTGTTTTT